>NC_050451.1:51980038-52077538 GCF_903995425.1 Onychomys torridus
ATGCCAGCTCCCAGCAGAGGCAAGAGGAGCAATACAAGGTTAAGGTCAGCCTGGTCTACATAGCAAGACTTTCTCAAAAAATAATAAATAAACAAAGAGAGGGATGGGGAGAGTATTATTTAGAAAATGTCAGAGGGAAGGGGAAACAGTTACCCGAGGCTGGAGGCAGTAACTGATTCAGTCCCAGACAGATTTAAATCCCTGAGTCGTGGGTGCTGGCTCTGACTTTGTTGTTGTTGTTTGTTTTGGTTTTCAAGACTGGGTTTCTCTGTGTAACAACCCTGGCTGTCCTGGAATTTGTTTTGTAGACCAGGTTGGCCTCGAGCTCACAAAGATCCACCTGCCTCTGCTTCTCATGCGCTGGGATTAAAGGCATGCGCCACCACACCTGGCAGCTTCTAATTCCCCAGGCATTGGCCCATCTACCCCTGGACACAGGCCACTTCCCAACCTCCCGAGACCTGCCAACCTCTGCCCAAGATGCCTTTTAAAGATTCTCTGAGCTTCTTGACTCTTTGATTCCAAAATGTGGCTGGGGACTGAGAGCTATATGGTACCTTTCCTTTCTCAGCCCCTGTCTGCCTCACTTCACTAGTTTATGACCACCGCGGCATAGAGCTTTCTATTACCCCTGCCATCCAGATCCCAGTGGTACCAGTCTTGAGGCCAGGAGAACAGTGGGTGTGGACAGCCTCAATGCCAGCTCCCAGGCAGTGACACAGGACAGAAGCCATCAGGAATCCCTCCCACTCCAGACTGAGGCCTCAGCGGGGGCTCCCCAGGACCACGCACAGCAAGTGAGATGGTGAGGTTACCAGACCTTTATTGCTCTCACTCTCTCTGATGAGGAAGGCGCCAGCCTTGTTCATAGGAGCCAGCAGCTGCCTCTCAGCATCCTTCCGGCTGATGGTCCTGAAGAACCATCTGGAAAACAGCAAGAGTGGGTGAGCCTCAGCGTTGGTGACACCCCCCCAAGTCAGTCCTGAGGTGTTCCTCACATCTCGTTCAGCTAGATGCCCATAAGTCCCTGCAACCCCATTCCATCCCATCTCCCATCATCCTCCAGGCTCATGTTTTCCCTGAATGAAATGAGAACATGGGTTAGGTGACCTCTATTAGAGTCGGACTGCAAAAATCACACCTGATGCACTATCCTCCCTCTGCACAAGATGTAGTCATGAGGTTGACGTTTTCCTGCCGTTTGAGTGAATAACGGTATTGTCAGGGGCTTTCTGGGACTGGATTCCTCCCAAGTCCCCTCTTCAGTGTGAGCCTTTTGTCATTTGTGGTCAGATGTAAAATGCTCCCTCCAGGCTTGTATGTTTGAGTATGTGGTCCCAGGTAGTGGTGCCGTTTTGGAAGTTTATGGAACCTTTGAGACATGAGGTCTAATTGGAGGCCATGGGGGGTGGCACTTGAGGTGACAAGCCAGCTCAGCTTCCCTGCTGGAGCTGATTTCTGGTCCACTGAGATGTGAGAGGTCCCCAGCTGTATATTCCTACCACCATGAACTCTACTATGTTTCCCACCGTGATGGACTGTACTCTCTTAAAACCATGAGCCAAAATAAATCCTTCCTTCAACTGTGTTTTCTTTTTTTAATAGTGACCAATGACATAACTAGTCTTTTGTCATACAACATGGTTCTGGAGAGAGACCCAGGACCCACGGTGTGTGGGAAGGGAAGGGAAGGAGGTGAGTGTCACCACCGTGAGATGGTGTGTGCCCATGTCTCTGCACCATGTGAGGGAGTAGGTGCGTGGTCCAGGTGGACGTGGGAAGCTGGTGATAAGAATGCTGAAGAAGCCCTCTGGGGACTGTCCTTGGAGGTGGTGGGGGAGTGATTGCAGGAAATAGAGCCTCGCTGTGGATTCTGGAGGGGACCAGACATTGGGATAGCCTCATCCAGAGAAGCCAGGAAGCAGGTGGCTCTTCTTTCAGATGGCAAGACAGACTCTCTTGGCATCCCTCAGAGTGTTAGAAGAAATTCAGAACCTATGATTCCCAGCCCCTCATCAACAGCCACCATTAGCTCACTTCCTGGCCCTGCCATACTCAGAGTGGCTGGAGCAGCCCCACCACCTCTGGCTTGAGGCCATTTATCCACACCTACTTTTCTACTTCCAGAGTTTCCACTGGGGCCACAAAGTTGCTGGGCACATAGCCTTCTCTTCCGGTGATGAGCGACCTGGCCAGCCACCAGTCTCCAGTGCTAGTGGGAAGAGGGGGAGACGGAAACATGACAGAGGCTCCCCCAAGATGTTTTGGGCAGCTCCCAGCACCCCCCCCCCAACAGATCCCATTCCGGTAGGAGACAGGATGGCAGAGACGGACGGACGGACAGTCTGGTGATGAGGGGGTGCTGTGTGAGTGGCCCGTCCACTGTGCTGAGCATGTGACAGACAGGAGGGGTCCTGGTGCGGAGCAGGAAGGGAGATTTGTCTGGACAGTGTGACTGGACCATGTCCTCGACTAAGCAGACCCCATCTTCATGGGTGGGGCGTGTCCAAAACTATGGAATGAGTTGGGACTGAGAAAGCAAAACCAGGAGAGCTGCTGACAAGGGAGGAACTGGAAACCTATGCAGGGTCAAGGGTCAAAGGTCAGGCACTTATGGGTTCAGCTCAAACCCACTTTAGAACTTTAGGAACACCTCATGGACCTTGGGGTTCCATGATGTAGGCTTAAGGGTAGAGGAAGGGAGAGGGAGAGGGGAGTACACGGGCAGACACTGGAGGGTGTCCTGAGAAAGAACACAGGAAATAAGCCAAAATGGAGTTCCTATGTGGGGTCCAGAGGGGCTTCGTGTTAGATTTTAATAGCAGAGCAGAAGGCTGGAAGTAGAAACCACCCGGCCAGGAAGACCTGGAGGGGAGGACATGGCTCAAGCTAGAGAATATACTGGGTAACAGGAGGGGGCACAGCAATGGAGAAGACCCTCAAGGGAGCCCCAGGGATGTGGTGGTGAATGCGGGAGGCGGACAGTGGGGGGGTTCCTGTGCTGACAGAGGGCAGTATTCTAGAAATTTACCTCTTCAAGACCTGGAGCTTCTCCCCCTTCAGCACCTGCAGGTCCCTGTCACTCACAGCAGTGTAGTCAAACAGGGCCACCACAAAATGCTCCTCTGAAAAGAACAAGGAGAAGATGGCTACCACTGTGGCCCTCAACAGAGGTGGAGGTCTGGGGGACTGTGTGGTGCAAGCCATCTTCCAACTCCCAAGAGGATTAGTGGCAGGAAGCCACGTGAAGCTACTCTTTCAACAATAGAGGGGGAATTCTCAGGAACTGATCCTGGACCCATCCATGTCCAATCTAGGAGTAGGCTGGCTCGCATTGCCTAGCTCATCTTCCTTTCAGACCTCAGGTCTGGACAAAGATTTGGGAGGGCAGCTACATGGAGATAGCCATTGCCAGTCCTCAGAGCCCAAGTCCAGGATCCTGATCCACCTGCCTCTGGTGCATCCCCTCAGTGCTGTGGGATGTTTTGTATGTCAAATGTGTTGCTCTGATTAGTTAAAATAAATAAAGTGCTGATTGGCCAGTAGCCAGGCAGGAAGGATAGGGTAGGTGGGACAAAGAGGAGGAGAATTCTGGGAAGTGAAGGCTGGGGCAGGGAGATACTGCCAGCCATGGCCATGACAAGGAAGATGTAAGGTACTGCTAAGCCATGAGCCACATGGCAACTTATAGATGAATAAAAATGGGTTAATTTAAGATAGAAGAAGCAGATAACAAGAAGCCTGCCATGGCCATACAGTTTGTAAACAATATAAGTCTCTGTGTGTTTACTTGGCTGGGTCTGAGCGACTGTGGGACTGGCAGGTAAGAGAGATTTGTCCTGACTGTGGGCCAGGCAGGAAAACTCTAGCTACACCTCAGCATCCTTTCCCAGCCTCTATCCCAGAGGTGTGCATGTAACCACTCTATTCCTGCTCTCTCCATGGCATTTGTGCCCAGAGCTTCCCAGTGGCTCTCAGCACATGTCCTTCCTGGCTCTGTGGAGGGCTGTTGACATGCTGGAGGCCCTGAAGTGGCAGAAGGCTCGGGAGCATGGTGGACTACCCTTCAAATGATCACGGTTTGGTACCAGGGACCCCTGAACACCTGGCAGAATCTCTTGGAGACTTGTAGCTTGCAGATGACCTAACATGGTCATGGATGAGTGGTATGGCCTCAGGCTGGGACCTTCCCTTGGGTGGGAGGAGGTTTGACATGAATGACAGGGGTCCCTAGCAGTGTTGAGACTCAAACTTGTACCAAAGGCTCAGTTACTTCCTTCCCCCAAGCTTCCATTCTGAACGTGAGACACCACTCCCTGCTAGAAAGTGAGGGATCACCTGTCTGATGTGAAAGATGGTGACCTTAGCCAGGTAAGGGACACCAGACAACAACACTGACCAGTTTTAGCACTGTGCTCATAAAGGTAACAAGCTGGGCTCTCTCAGGACAGGAGAGGTGTGTTACCCACTGTGACATCTTCCTCTGTCCTGGAACACAGTGGTCTGCATGCTGCATGTTATGGAGGCCAGTTCTGAATGAGGCCTCATCCAGGGAGCCCTCAAAGCTTGAGTCCTGGCCCAAGAGGAGGCTCATTCATTATGTAACCACCATAGAGCAGGATCTGGGATGAAGGAAGAAGCACATGTGGCCAGAGGGTTTCCAGTGGAGACTGGACATGGAAAAAGGCAGGCAAGACATTGTCCAGACCTTGTGCTGAGAGGGAAGGACACAGCAGTCCTGCTGCCCTTTGAGTCCGGGGGCCAGAGTCTGCAAGCCAGGCTTCAACAGTGCAGATACACTGCCGTAACTCTTTCCTGGGTCTCCTTTACGGCTCACAGAGAGGTTCCTAAGCTCCCAACCTCCCTACACCTTTCCAGCCCTACAGGGCCCACCCCAGCTGCCCTAACACAAGCTGTGGCCTGGAGAGATGCCCCAGCGCCCCATTCTTACCTTGATCTGGGTGCTGGTTAGGAGACGGAGGGGCGAGGTGGTTGAAAACAATCTTGGGCAGAAATACAGAGTTAGTGAGCAGTGCGCAGCAAAGGTAGACTAAGGAACCGGAGAACCAGTTGGCAGGATTACCTGTGGGGACCCACCCCAAGGAAGGACAGTGGCCACTGTATGGGGATACTTAGATAAATTCTGTATACACTGTCACCCTAGGCCACCTGCCATCCTTGCCTTGACCATGTATGGAGTTACCCCAGCTTCAAAGGGGAAAAAAAACACTGTCACCTTCTTTAAAATTCTGGCTCTACCATTAAAGAAGACATTGCAGACAGTTATTTATTGACAAAGAAAAATATCTTAAAATTGTGTTTCCCAAAAACTCAATCAATAGTCACTAGTGTCTACCCCAAGGGTTGACTTTTGTTCATTTGTACCAGGACACAGCACGAGGATATGCCTAGTATAATTGTAGTCACACATAAAGCATTTTTTTTGTCATAGAAATAGCCCTTACAATCCATGACAGAACAGTGAAATAGTTAACTATATATATCATACACCAGTGTGGTTAAATCTCACAAACACTGTGCTGGACTCATGGACTCCTATCACCCTGGAACCGAGGCCCAAACAAACTCTTCCTTGAGTTGCTTCAGTCACAACGTTTTATTACGGCAACCGGGAATGTAGCTAAGGGGCTCAGGAGAGACGATTCTATATCTCTGGCGAGTGTAATGGTAAGGAATCATCATCTTTCTAAAGTTAGTTTTCATTGCACAGCTTTTGAAAGTTAGGTTCTAGGTTTCTACTGGTTAGTATGTCACTTCAGGGAAACAGCTTGACCTGTCTAAGTTTGAATTTGCCCATATTCTCCTTCATTCATTTGCTCAATGAACATCTCACTGTGTACATTCAGTCAATAAACATCTCACTGTGTGCACTTGGACACAGTGACACTTGGACACAGCCAGAAGAGAGGCCAGGGCTCATCTATGAAAGGGAACCAGCAGTCTCTGCTCCTATCAGGTCTCTTCTGGAATCTTGGTAATGCTCACAGACAGGGCAGGACATTGGTCCAGGCATGATTACAATTGTCCCAAACTAATAAATTTGTGACCAAGCAGGATATGAAATGAAACAGCCAAAGGGGCTGGTTTAGGGGGTGCCTGTGCCTTAGACTCTCTCCTGGAAGGGGCTGATGACTTACCAGGGGTGGCAAGGGTGGGGGAGCCTTGCTCTGGGCATGGACCTTCACAGGGCTCCAGGCCTTGCCCTTTTCTCCGACCTGCCTCTTGCTGCTCAGCAGCCCCATCCTGTAGGAGAGTATGCGGCAGACAGTGACAAGAGATCACAAACCCTGGGTCTCTGCACCCAACCTCCTTCTGGTTAGGAATATGTGACAGTGCAGCTCTCCACATCAGAGTGTGGGAGAAGAGGCTGAAAGAGCTAAGCTGGTATCCATCTTTTTCTCAGTGACCCAGAAAAGGAAAATGATTATGTTCAGGACATAGACATCACCTGGCATGGGTCCTAGTTTCTTAGGGACAGGAGCCTGGGTAGAGGAGCCATCTTGATCTTACAGGAGCCTGATCCCATGTCTGGTGGTCTGGGTTTTAGTCTTCCTTTGTCAGTGGGCCACTATGTCACTGGGAAGTCCCCCTCCTTCCTGGGCCCATGGGTTCCTCTGTCAATGGTGAAATTTTATTTGATCATGTCTAGTAGGGTGCTCTGCAGCTAGAATTTTTGGGTAAGATACCATATACAGAGGACAAACTGACAGGTAGTATGGTGGGCATTGAAGGCCAATCATAGTTGCCCAGAAACACTGGAAATTTTGTGTAGACGTGAGATCATGGTCAAGTTTGTTCTTTGGTGAAGAATCTTAGCAGATGTGGGAAAGTCCCAAATTCAGGCAGCAAAATGAATACATAATGTTTTCCTTGTTATTTTGATTATTGATGGGGTAAGGATGCAGATTTTTTTTTTAAACAGAACAAAATAAAGATGTGAAAAAAAAAAAACCCAGAAAATTTTAAGACTGTGTACATGTGGCTGTTCATGCAAAACACTGTCCCAAAGATATTTCTAGAATGGTAATATCATTTAGACAAGTAGGACTTCATAGGACTTTTATTTTCTTTCATATAATTTCCTATATTCCATGAGCACTTCAATAGTAAGTGTATACTCTTGTACAAAGAGACAAGTTATGAGACCATCTTAACAATTTGCCTAGCAACATCAGTACTTAGGGCCTGGCAAGAATACTTCCTGAACAGACAAGATACCAAGTGGCTGGGACGCAAGCCCTTCCTGTGCCCCCATCTCCAGGCTCAATGACAAGTCAGTGGGCAGCAGGTTCTAGAACCTTCTCTACACTTGGACATCTTCTGCCCGGTTCAGATGACCACATTGTTGTTTTCCTCCATCTAGTCAGCCACCAAATTTGAACTTTCTGGGAAAACAGGTCCATTTAACCAGCAAAATTGAATATTTAAGGACCCCAACAGAAAGTCCAGCTCATGACCCAGTACTTACATTCCATGACCAACTGACTTTCCAGGGCTTTAGGGAACGCACAGCTTCTCAGTGAAGACCAACTACATGCTAGTCATTCAGGAGGTGTGGTTGTGTGACAACTTTTTTGTGTGTGTGACTGGGCTTAGGCTAACCCTGTAGTTTCAGGGTGACTGGAGACAGGAAGTGCCGAAGTCCACCAGCGCAGATGGAGCACACATGTAGTCTTGGTGTTTCAGGAGGCTTGGCTTCATCCAGAAGGCAGCAACCTCCTTTCCAAGAAAAGATGGGAAAAAGGTGTGAGTCTGCCTGTGTGAGTGAGTGAGTGAGTGAGTGAGTGTGTGAGTGTGTGTGTGTGTGTGCGCACGCGCTTGCTTTGTAGATTACCCAAAAGAGAACAGGAGACTTTTGTTGCTTAGAAACATACTTGACCCCCATGCAGACTCTCACAAGAGCCAGGAGGTCCCTGTTTGCCCCTGGGGAGGTGCTCAAAGCCTGAAACCCAACCTCGGCCAAACGGGATGTGGTGAAGGCAACAGTTAAAATCAGAGAGCAGAAGGCCTCGATTGACACCTGGTGTGTGTGTGTGTGTCATGGTTGAAAAGCACTCGGCATCTCCAGTTTTGATGTTTGTGATAGCATCAGTGGCCTGGCTACCATAGTCCTCACATCTGAAGCAAGAGAGCCCAGGAGGCTTTAAGATGGCGTGGAAGGTGGCAGAGCAGCAGCTCTGAGGCTGTGTCCAGCTCACACAGGAAAAGGTGGACAGCTGACCCTGGCAGGACAGTTCAAGTTCAGATCCCCGCTTCCCTCCTGCAAGGGATGCCACCTGCCTACAAAGCTTTCAAGGACACTTCTTTCTCCCCATTGTCCCAGAAACGGTGGTCAGGGCTTGGGTGAGCAGAGCTCAGAACAGCCTGACCACTGGCTTTGTGAACATGAGCAGATCATTTCACTTCTCTGAGTCTATCTCCTTGTCGATGGGAAGGTATGAGTCCATTCCTGGTACCACAGACAAAGCTTTCTGAAGAAGGTATCCTCGCATGTGGCTGAGAAAGTTGAATAATGGCCCTCTCATCTGGGATGGGGTCCAAGAGCTCTCTTTCTGCAGAGTTAAACCAAAGTACGAAATTCTCAATTCCATCTTGTCCATTTGGCTTGTCTCTGCAGTCCATTTCCAGCTGGTCATAAATGTATTTTAATCATGTTTTTCTGTGACAGTTGGCTATGGACGTTTGCATAAAATAAGGGCAACGTGCACCAAAATATGAAAACAATTGTGTGAACACTGCTGCCTGGGCAAAAGCAGGTGCCCTGACTCCGAGGGCTGTTGGCTAAGCAGTTCAAAGGTGGTTGTGACCGTTCAGTCACTCCCTGGCATGCTCCAGTCTTAGTGTGCAGAAGATGTCTGGGCAAGTCAATGTGTAAAGAGCAGACATGTAGGCTTAAAATGAAAGGCCAAAAGCTTACACGTAACTAACAAACATTGCCAAGTGGCCCTCGCAAGATGAAGACAAGAAAGAAACAAGGAAGAAACAGGACACCAAATAAACATTTTGTTCTGTGTTTGTTTCTTTTATATTTTGAATTAACACAGATTAACACTGTTTCCGATGCACACAAGCTAGTGAGAAGAGGGCTGTGGGTATCACGATTCTTTCTTTCCCCAGGGCTTTGCAATTTCCAAGGTGGTCCTGAGATGTATTGGGGTTCTCTGTCTTTTCTTTGGGGGCCAAGGCTTGGTATAAGAAATCTAAAGGTTTGGTAGTAGATTGAAAGATGGTGGCCAGTGAGAGCCCCTTGGATCCAGCAAAGCATTGAGCCATTTATGTACCTACACTGGCATCACTAATCCAGAAACCCATGCTTGTTATTCTAGAGAGAGGGGACACCTGGTTGAAACAAATATCATGAGTGAAGTCATTTTTAGGGTACATGGCTTCAGGTCTGTCTGACTCCAATTCATATTTTGAGTGGCAGGGGCTGTCTGGTATTAGGTGCTTTACACAGTTATCCTAACACTCTACCCACAGTGCACTGTTTGGGGGAGAGGGGTCACACAGTACAGTAAGCAAGAACACAGAGTGTAATTGTTTGTCCTTCAGTAAGGATTGTTTAGGATTTCAGTGTGTTTAATTAAAGTAATGATTGTTTCTATCCCCCGAATTTCTAAAACATTTCCTATATTTCTATAAGGACTGAATTAGTATTACTCATTATTAGTACATCTTAGAACAGTGCCTAATTCATCTAAATGTCTAATAGGCACCACACTGTTATGCTAGAATCATGAACAGCCAATGGTTACAGTTCCTTCAGTAACCATGAGAGGTGACTGTTACTAGTTCCTTTCTGTAGATAGCAGTTAGGGACAGCAGAAATCTGTCTGCCATCATGCCGTCAGGGAACACCAAGCCCAGCCTTCAACACAGTCACAACTCAGCATCGTTCCCTCCACACCTGAACTTGAAGCAGCTCCAGCCAAGGCTCTCAGGAATCTATAATCTTTTGTTCATTTTGTCTTAAACATTCCACCCCTGCTAACAACGTGTCATGCCTCACACAGCAGAAGGCACAGAGCTAATCCAACCCTCATCCAATACTTATCTCATGCTGGCTTCTTGCTTGGTTTGCCCTTGAGAGTCCAACACACTCATACACAGCTTGTGATTACTGTTCCCCTGCCCGACTTTGACTAGTTCCATGTCCTTGATTTGTAAAATACAAGTCCTACAGAACGTTCTATATTTTTGACTTTGCTTCTGTGTTATGGTTCATAGCATGCTTGCTTCTCTCTTTCTCTCTCTCTCTTTCTTTTCTTTCTTTTCTTTCTTTCTTTCTTTCTTTCTTTCTTTCTTTCTTTCTTTTTGGCTTTTTTAGAGACAGGGTTGCTCTGTGTAATTTTGGTGCCTGTCCTGGATCTCGAGCTGTAGACCAGGCTGGCCTTGAACTCACAGAGATCTGCCTGGCTCTGCCTCCCGAGTACTGGGATTAAAGGCGTGCACCATAGACAAAAGCCACACGCTCCATTGGATTCAGATGAATCTTTTCCTGGTTGGGATGTTCCCTAAGGGTGATGTACGTTGTATAGGAGGTACACAATGTAGTTCAGGTGGTCTGCCCCCATATGTCCATCAATAATGTTCTCACCAACACTTCAGCTGATTTTTTGTTCATATTTACAAATGCTAGTATTCTGATTTCATCATGGGTTTCACATTTATTTGTTAGTTGAGAGTTGAGAGAAGAAATGGCCAGAAAATGGGAACCCCAGAAAGACTGCCAATCATAAATCTACCACAGGCAGGTATTCTCCCAAGGACATTTGAGGCAGGAAATGTGTCCAGAAAATGAAGATTTTTCCATTAGCTGGATTATAGAGTGTGTATCAGAATTATTTAAGGGAACACAGTCCAAGTTGTGTGCAATACTTTTTAAAGACTGATAATTTGGGGTTGGAGAGATCGCTCAACAGTTAAGAGCACTGGCTGCACCTTCTAGAGGACTCTGGTTCGATTCCCAGTACCAAAATGACAGCTCACAACAACCTATAACTTTAGTCCCAGGGGATCTGGTGCACAGTCATACATGCAGGCAGGCCACAGACAAACAAGTATTTTTTTTAGATAGTGGAACACTTCTGATAGTTCCCCAGTCATCTCCCATCAAGAGACTGACCATGTGTACTGGTAAATTTTGTGTCAACTTGACACAAGCTAAGGTCATCTGAAAGGAGGAAACCTCAATTGAGAAGATGCCTCCATAAGATCAGGCAAGGCTGTAAGGCATTTTCTTAATTAGTGATTGAATAGGCAAGGGCTCAGCCCAATGTGGGTGCTGCCACCTCTAGGCGAGTGGTCCTGGGATCTATAAGAAAGCAGGCAGAGCAAGCCACAGGGAGCAAGCCAGTAAGCAGCACTCCTTGGAGGCCTCTGCAGTAGGATCTGCCCAGTTTTAGATCTTGTCCTGATTTCCTTTGATGACAAACAGTGATGGGGAAGTATAAGCAGAAGAAACCCTGTCCTCCCCAACTTGCTTTTTGGTCATGGTGTTTCATCACAGCAATAGAAACACTAACTAAGACAGCATGCCTGATCCTACCTAGCTCCTAAGTAGTTTATTTTCCAACATGAGCAATGGGCTCCATAGCCACATGTGGCTTTGTAGCATCTGGCTGAGTGAGGTCCTCTGGGCATGTGTGACTCTGTGTCAAGGGACAAGCTAACAGTGAGGACTAAGGCACAGTGAGGGAGAGGCACTCCTGTTGCTATTTCAACTTTATAAAACCCAAATAATTTCTGCTGTGTGTGTGGAAATCCTCCCACCCCCAACTGCGGTAACTCTGTTAGCGAAGATTTTCTGATGATAAAGAGTTTGAGGGTTCCGAGCAGAACTTGGGAGGCGGGGAGCTGACCTTCTTGTGAGGTTGCTTGGCATACAAGACGTGCAACATCCACGTGTTGCTCTGAAGCCTTGGAGAAGCCCAACACACACTGCGTGATTACATGCATGAATAAAACTCCTTTATATGAATCAAAATTCTTCTTGAAGGGAAATCGCATGCAAATTTGTATTTTAAAAATCCCCCATCAGTGATCACGGCAACATGTTAGTGATCTGCTCTGGTGTCAACATAGCTACCCTCATATCTTGCACTAACGGCACAAGGGTTATAATCTACTCTTCATTGTTTAGTCTTTTGTGACTTTTAACAATTCAATGAAACACTAAATCTCAGGCTTATTACTCCTTAATGGAGTCCATTCTTTGTATATCGAAGGATTCTGGAACATGGTTTTGTAAGCAGCTGGTGCCAGCCCCACCCTAACAGTTCTGCCTCGAAGGTGGGGTGGGGCTCCAGGATCTGCATTTTAAAGTCAGTGATAGACTGATGATACTCACATAGATGTTTTGATTTGCCTTTGCTTTTGGAGTATGCATTGTAATAGCGACCCGTAGTCCTGCGACCCTTTCTTTGAGTTTGCCATAAATGACGCTAATCCTCTTGTCTATAAGTGAAATGCTTCTTTTCTGTCCTCCATACAAATATCTCTTACACGGCTCCAGGTTTCTTGCATAGTGTGTTGACGGGGAAACAATTTCCCTTTCAGTACTAGCTCGTGAAGTACTTTCCAGCTCACAGAATGTTTTCCCTCCCACTTCTCGTCTCATACCTTCTCAGCTGCTCACCTCTCTCTGAAATAACCATGAGAAGGACAGTCTCGAAAACAGAAAATAAATGACTGAAAAATAAGATAGATGTGGATGGTACAGATGGAGTTTGAATTGGTGGTCTGAAACACAAATAAAAAAATCAAGCACAAGCGAATCTAGAAGTGCAGACAGGCAGCAAGGATGTCTCCACTCAGCACTCGGATTCCACATCATTCTGAGAGTCCTAGCAATCAGACAAGAAAGGAAAACAAACAGCCCACGGTCAGAAAGGATGAAAGGAAGATCGTCTTTATTCATGGACAGCTTGGTTCTCTGCATAAAGAAATCCCAAAGAATTACCCAAAACTCTAAGCTCTGGAGAGATGATGGTTCAGTGGATGGAAGCACTTACCAAGCCTAACGGACTGATTCAGTCCTCAGAACATGGTAGAAGGAGAGAACCGACTCCTGCAATTGTCCTCCGACCCCAACATGAGTGCTAAGGTACCTGTGTGTGTGCACATGTGTGCACTTGTGTGTGTGCGTGCCCACACACACATACACACACACACACACACACACGCACACACACACATACAAAATAAACACATGTCAATAAACATAAATAAATAAATGTAAAATTCTAAAAAGTTCTGAATCTAATACGTACATATTTTCTTATGTACTTGCAATGAACAATTGAAACTGAAATTAAAGAAGAACACTCTCTACATTAACACCAAAATATCTATATGTGGGTCTAAATCTAATGAAGTGTATACTGAGTGTATATGAAGGAATCCACACATCTCTGGCAGCAGATCAAAGGTCTGGAGCTCTATTTGGTTCATGACTAACAAGGATCAATCTCCAACTATGGTTTCTTGAGCACAGATGAAGTCCCAAGGATTTCAGCTAGCAAGTTACTTTGTGGTTGTTAACAAGACCATTCTCAGATTTCTCGGGAGAGACAGGACCAGAAGAGCCAACATTACTCTACAGGAAAAGAACAGAGTTGAGGGCCCATCCTATCTGTGTGTGAGCCTTACTTCAAGACACAGTGGCAATATGAGAGAATGGACATGTGGGCCTGTGAACACCACACAGAGCCTAGAAATACGTTCTTACAAGTAAAGTCCACAGCTCCTTGACAATGACCAAGGCAATTCACCAGACCAAAGGGTAGTCTTTTTAATAGATGGGCGGGAGCATTGAACACCACATGACAACGGGAAAAGCTTACTGCACATAGACAGGGAACATGGCTCACAAAAATAACTTAAACCACAGCATGAAACTATAAAATGCAAAACTATAAAACTTATAGAGGACAACACGTCAGAAATCAGGTGAAATTGTGTTTGGTATTGTCTTTAACATTTTTTAAAATTACATTTATTATTTGTGTTGCCTGTATGTATGTGTGTGCATGTACCTATGTATGTGTATATGTACCTATGTGCATGTGTACACATGCACATCTCTGTGTATGTGTGTATGAATGCACGCGCATGTGCCTGTGTGTGTGTCAATGTGCATGTGTGTATATATATGAATGCATGTACGTGTGTGTGTGTGTGTGTGTGTGTGTGTGTGTGTGTGTGTGTGTCTGTGTACCCATGTCATCTGTGTGGAGGTCAGAGGACAACCTGTGGGAGTCAGTTCTCTCCTTCCACCATGTAGGTGCCAGGGACAGAGCTCAGGTCATCAGCAAGCACCTTTACCACTGAGTCATCTATCCTGACTTGTTAATGTCTTTTTAAAAGCAAGGTTTTTTTGTTTATTTGTTTGTTTTTAGAAATTTTATGCCGGGCAGTGGTGGCGCATGCCTTTAATCCCAGCACTTGGGAGTCAGAGCCAAGTGGATCTCTGTGAGTTTGAGGCCAGCCTGGGCTACAAAGTGAGTTCCAGGACAGGCACCAAAACTACATAGAGAAACTCTGTCTCGAAAAACAAAACAAAACAAAACAAAAAAACAAAAAAAGAAAGAAAGAAAAAAAGAAATTTTACTGTACAAAATATCGAGTTTTACTGTGACGTCTTCATTCATGAATATCATGTTCTCATATTTACCTCCCATGGGTATTATCCATTTATTTGTTTATCTTATTCATGGTGGGACAGGCTCTCATGAGACCCAGTCAGGCTGAGAACTCCTGACTATCTTGCCTCTGCTTCCCAAGTTCTGGGATTGACAGTTGTGTGCTACCACATCTGTCTTGGTAATGTCTTTTTAGATGGAACACTGACAGCATGATCCATGAAATAAAAATGTGGTGTTGGACTTCCAGTTACCAAAGAGAAACGAAAGGCATGAATACAGAGGGCTCTGCACATGTATGGTTGTAGCAGCAGTATTCAAGTTAGCTTTCAATAAAAACAGAAAATAATCCATTAACTATAAATGGATAAAAATTATGGACCTAATGAGCCACTGAGATCTCCAACAACCTGAGTGAGCCTTAAGAGCACTGTACTGTGAGACAAAACAAATCTCTCTCCCAACCCCACCTCTTGTACGAAGTGCTGGGTGTAGGAGATTCGTGATTGCCCAGGAGAGGGGATGGTAAAGGGACTGGATAGAAAAGAGCGAAGGGAAACTCCTGGGGGTGATGGAAGTGTTTATGTGGGGAACGTTGCACAGTGTGTTCATCTTAACACTTTTATTTTATCCCAGGCTGGCCTAGGTAGCAATTCTCCTGCCTCGGCCTTTTAAATCCTGGGATTACAGGTGCGAGCTCACATGCCTGACCAAGTGAGTTTATTTTTCACTAAGTCATAACTGTACACTGAAGTGTGTTCATGTATCTCTACTGAGACATCCCAAATCATACCAAAAAGCCAGGGAAGTTTTCCTTATACACATATGCGTTCACAGGGAGAGAAATCTGCCAAGGATGTAGCAAGAAAGACTGGGAGTGCCGTGTTCAGGACCCAGCCAGTGTGAGATAGCAGAGATACTGGCAGTGGAGCGAATCTCTGAATACAGAAAGGGAAACAGAAGATGCTCCATCAGAGCTCATCACTTGGGCAGTGGTCCATCGGATGACAAGTGTTACTGATACTGTACCATAAAGCATGTGTGTGTGTCTATTCTACTTGATAGTATCAAAACATTGTCTAGTTATATTATTGTAATGGCTGTTTTTCAGTTAATTTATTTTAGTAATAACTTACTGATGAGTCACAGTAAAGCTAATAAGAGCACAGAACAGAATATACGTGTTATGAGACTTAATATTTTACATATATTTTATGTATTAATATAATAAATTATATTATAAACATTATAATAAACATATAATAACAGCATAGTGAAAAATAGGCTGTGCAGCTCAAAGCAAAGACAGATAAGAATGGAAGCAGATAACTGAAGGTATCAGCATTTAAATGTGTTACTGTGAACCATAAAATCAATCACTGGGTGTAAATGGTAACAGATGAGACTGGGAAGAGCTAGGGAGGGGAGAGCCTGGAAGTCAGGCAAGAAAAGAGGCAGCAGGGCAGGGACTTTCCATGCCTTTGTGAAGTCACCACTCAGGTGCTGGAATTCACACTGGTTTGTTTATTCAGTGTGTGTCTATGTGCACGAGTATAGAGGCCAGAGGGTTTACCCTAGCTGTTATTCCTCAGGAGCTATCCACTTCGGGTGGCCTGCATATACTCCCCAATCAGGCGAGGTTGACTGGCCAGCAGTCCCAGGGACCCAGGCCTAGGATTAAAGCGTTTGTCGCTGCCCCTAACTGATTTATGTGGTTCTGGGGACTGAACACGGGTGCTCATGCTCGTACAACACTTTATGGAATAAGCAATCTCCTCAGCTCCACAGCCTCACCACAGTTCTAATTGTAGCAAAAGCAGGTTTAAAAACACATTTATCATCAGTTGCTTCTGGGAAGGAGCCCGAAGCAGTGGCTGGGAGGCAAATTTTTAGTTTTCAGCTGACATCTTTTGGGGCTATCCAAAATGTTTTTTAAAAAAGTGTATTTATGGATAACATATATAATCACAACATGTAGCCAAGTAACAAATGCATGGGTAAAAATTAACAAGTAAGAGATCTATGAACTAGAAAGGTAAAACATCCAGGATAAATTACTGTTAAGCAGAGGAAATTCCCAGGTTTATTACACAATCGAGATGTGTAAAAGGAAATAAGAGGGCGGTCTGTACATATCTGAAGATGTTAAAGAAAATATACAGAAATCTGTGGAGTCATATCAAACTGCTAACATTGGAAGGGTTCAGGCCTCTGCCAGGGCTGTTAACACCTGCCTAGACACTTTTTACAGAGAGAAGCAAAACAAAGAAAAACAATCACTCAATTAAAAAACAAAACAAAACAAAACAAAAAAACAGTGTGTGTCCTGAAGCCCATCTGAGAAAGGCGAGGGACAAGAGGGAGGTGACACCCTGCCCCCGGCCAGTTGCATCCACTCTTGCAGAATGAGACCTATTACGAATCAAATCAATGTCCTTTTTCTTTTTACACAGTGATTTGTTTTTACCGCAGGAAATTCAGAAAATAACATGGGAGATAAAAATTATCCCCAGCACCATCATTCAGAGATGGCCATTGTGAACACGCTGGTATGTAATTTTCCAAGACCATTTTATTTTTAAAAAGCAAAAATGGGATCATTATCTACATCCTGTTTTGTGACCTGCTTTTGAAAGAGCACATCACAGTGGTCCTCTCCACCGCTATCTGCCTTGCTCGTCGGTCTATGAAGCTTCCTATTAGAGCTTCAGATCTTCCGTCCCTTCTGTTACACACCAGTTTACTTCCAGCCCCGTGTGAAAATGTCCTGGCTCGCAGTCATGATTCTAACTAAACCCTTGCACTAATTTTTGTCGACGTTAAATTCCTGTGAGTGGAATCTCAGGGCATAAGCATCGAGCGTCCTCCAACAAGTCATCAGCCGGCCCCTCACAGCAGCACAGGGGCTTGCATCCCCCTGCAGGAATGCTTCTCATCCTATGTCCTTTCCGAGTTTGTTTATTAAAAAGTGTTCTTTACCTTTCAGTTTCAGTTTTTTGTTAAACTGGTAATATATGCAGAAAATCTGAACATCTGGGGATTACACACATTCAAAAAGGAAAATCCCCTAAAACCCCAGCAGCTGTCTGTGGATGTGGCTCCTTTTGTAGTTCCCGCCTAGTGTGTACAAAGACCTGAGTTCCACCGCCAGCACCACACAAAGCCAGTATAGTGGTTCAGGCTCATGACGCTGCCAGTTGGGAGATGAAGTCAGGACAATCAGAAGTTCAAAGTCATCCTCTGCTCCATTAGGAGAGTAAGGCCAACCTGAGCAACCTGAGCTACAAGAAATCTTGTCTCAAAAAAAAAAAAAAAAAAAAAAGACAAAAACCAAAACACCAAAACCCAAACAAACTAAAACTGAAATCACAGTAAACAAAAATATCTACACCAACGGAAAACCAGGGCTGTTACATATACAGCATACTTAAAATATCCGGACCACTTATCCTGTTTAGTAATTTGATTATTTCCATGAACACTACATTGTGAATTACACTTATAAGTAAATATAACTTACTTATATTTACTAAACAATTAAATTAAGTAATTAAATAAAATATGATTTATAAGTAAATATGGTTTTGACAGATTATTAACTGCCATTCTACATTATTTACTATTAATTTATATAACGACTATCAGTCAAATAACTTATTTTCAATGTTTAGTAATTATAACTTATAAATAAAATTCTATATTATATATAATATCACATATTATATATATGTTAAAATGAAAACTGATAGACTTGTAAACTATATATTGAGTTGTTTGTGAATTTAGAAGAATTGCAATTACATTTATTGACTGATTGTGTGTGTGTGTGTCACACACACCATGGTGTGCCCGTGGAGGTCAGAGGACAACTTGGAGGAGCTGGATCCCTCCTTGCACCACGTGGGTTCCAGGATCAAACTCAGATGGCCATGCTTGGCAGCAAGCTCCTTTACCCATCCCTCATCTCAAATGCCCTTGTACATTTTTAAAGCTGTGATTTTAAAGCTGTGATTCTATAAGTTGAATTCCATGCAAAAATGAGGCACATTTATTAGGCTTCTGACCTGTGATGGTAGGACTGATTTACACTCTCAGTATTGAAGAAAAAGTTAGTTTTTACTCCCTTGTCAATGGAAAAACAAGAGTGGAGGAAGCCAACCTTGCTGACTTGTTAGGTGTAAACTAAGACAAGTTTAGCTTACATCTGTTAAGATCTGTCATATTTATTAACCACAGCTTCTAGTGCTATGGTTTGGTTTCCTCCTAATATGGCAGAGATTTTTATGTAGGACACATATATTTAATACATACATCATTGTGTCATATGTTGCAGACATTTTTCTCAACTTAGCTTTTGCATTTCCCCCTTGTTTGTGGTTCTCTGCACATGGAGGCTCAGTAGTATATCTGCTCAGGTTATTGATCTGTCTTATACAAAAATGTGTAACTGTTGAAAATTTCTCACTGTTAGTGGGAAATGCAAAAGATTTTTATTTCACTTGTTATTATTGTGTGTGCAGAAGTGGGCGCTCGGAGATCTGAGGACAGCTTTGTGGAGCTGGTTCTCCTTTTACTATGTGGGCCCTGAATTCAGGCTGCTGGGTTTGTACTGCAAGCACCTTTGTCTGCTGGACCATCTCACAGGCCACAGAGATTTTAACTATGGCAACTATAGCACAGAGGGGAACCTTCTCCCCACAGCCTTCAAAAGTCAAATGAGTTTTCTATCAATAGTCCAACAGAAACTTCACAAGCTGTTTCTAAAACTTGGTGGATGAGAAAAATGCTCAAGAATGGGGGAAAAATCAACAAAGGAAAAGAAGAAGATGGTAAAGAAGCCTCAGTAAAAACTGCAGTGACTGGGAGATGGCAAAGGAGCACACACGTACATATAGGAAGACACACACATGCACACAGACACACACACACACACACACACACACACACGTACATACAGGAAGACACACACACACACACACACACACGTACATACAGGAAGACACACACACACACACACACACACACACACACACACGTACATACAGGAAGACACACACACACACACACACACACACACACACACACATCATAAGCACCACTCACCACACATATGGAAGCACACCAGATAGACACTGTAGGTCACCAGAAAGAAGGCCAGTGGATGATGCTGTGACATCTGATTTTCCCGTCAAAATGCGAAACTGTTCCCTCCCCTCACAGCTGTGCCCTAATAGCAAATCTAAGTTGATGAAAGATTTAACAACCAAAGGCAGACTTTAAAGCTGTTAGAGGAGAGATTAGGAAACTAAATAAGGATGGTTATTGAATTGGAAAGTCAAGTATTATATGATAAAATTTTAAATGCCCCGTCTTTCTCATAACCCAAATCCTATCATATATTCTCAGGTCTGTTCCTGGAGGCCTCGTGGTCCCTGCACAGAGCCACACATAGAAACTACCACTGCATAGAAACATAGAAACCACATAACCCTTCTTTTTTTTTTTTTTTTTCAAGACAGAGTTTCTCTGTGTAGTTTTGGTGCCTTTCCTGGATCTCACTCTGTAGAACAGGCTGGCCTCAAACCCAGAAATCCTCCTGCCTCTGCCTCCCGAGTGCTGGGATTAAAAGCAGGCGCTACCACTGCCCGGCACATAACTCCTTCTTGCCAGGACTTCATTCCTTATTCTTTCTAATTTGTTTTTCAAAAATAATTTAAGAATAATTTTGAAAAAAAGTTCTGTATTAATTATATTAGCATTACATTTATGGCCTTTTGAAAAAGTGGCCAAGTTTGAATTGTATTTATTTATGTGTGTATGTTATGTGTATACACACACACACACACACACACACACACACACACACACACACACACCAGCACATGTGTGATCAAGGATGATCTGTGGGTATCCATTCTCTCCTTCCACCATGTGGGGTCCAGGGACTGAACTCTGATGGTCAGGCTTGACCACAAGTGCCTTTACTCAGTGAGCCATCTATCTCTGGTCCAACCTTTCTCTGGGTCACAAGAACCCTGTGCAGGATGTCTCCAGACCCTGTCTCAGGATCGTCAGCAATCCTTTCTCCTTTGACTTGTTGATGGCACAGAGTAGTGGGCTTCTCTTTTCATTGTGGGGTGAATCCTGGTGTGTAGGTGTGTATGTGTGCATGTGCATGCGTGTGCACATATACACATATAGACACTAGTAATAAATAAAAAGAAATATTCCCTTCTAAATCAATAGGGTAAGTTTATATAGAAGCTCTCCCTGTCTCTCATTTTGAGATGAGCATCCCCATGATTTTAGTATCCAGAGGCAGCCTCTTGATTATTTGAATTTTACTTATCCTTCTTCGGGGAATGTACATGTTTTTAAGTGGAATACGATTACATGCAGTCTGTGGAAGGAGAGGTACTGCCCACGTCCTGACATGAGAGTTTGCAAGGTTTGCAAACGAAAGCTCGTTTGCCAGTGTCCTCATCTCTTGAGTCTCCTTTACTGTCTGGAAAAGTGGAGGCGACATTGATTAGCAGTTCACAGCGTCTCACAGAAGACTAGCTAGTGGAGCTGGGTGTGACACCGCGTCTGTGGGAGGGAGCACTGGCTGACACTCCACCTGAGAGACTTTGCTTTTTCATCACTCAATATTTTATCAGAAACTTCCTCCTCACCTTGCAGACCTGAACACGCTTTGACAGCTCTCCTTGCTACACGTGTGTATAGCTGTACAAGTATTTGCCTGTGCGAGCTTACCTTCATCTGATCTGTGCATGTGAGCTGCTTACTGTATCTCCCTACACTTTAGGCTTTCTAGGTTCTCAGAAGGAAAACCAGTTTGGACTGGTTCCTGGAAACTGTTTCAGGACCCCTGACCCAAGCCGCCAAGTTGCTTGCCAGGAAGACTATGACGGTGTCAGCTGTCTCCTCTGATGGCAGCATGGTCTCTACTACCCAGGACAACCCCAGAGATGGTCTGATTCCTCCCCGAAGAGGACCCCACTATCCCTCAACAAGTGCTTTCCAGAGCCAGGATGCAGGCGAGTACTGGGGCCTTGGAGAGTTCATGTTAGAATGACATGGGAGCCAAGAGAAGACAGTAGCAAACAAACAAATCACTGAGCAGGAATTCCCAGCAGAGGCGAGTGCTGTGGAGAAAGTCCATCAACCATACCAGAAGGGCTGGACGGTTCAGATAAAACCTCTTCCAGGGTGAAAGTCATCATGCTTGGGTATGAATGACAAGGAAGTATTGCTGGGTTGGGGAGTGGGGAGGCAAAGCCTAAGTATGGCTTCAGCACCATCCAGGAGCAAAAGTGCAATGATGCAATGATGCAGGGACCACAGAGAAAATAGGCATAAGTCTAGGAGGAGCTGGTAATACCAGGGTGACCAGGTTTGGGGGGGGGGTGTCCTAGGCAGGAGGAGAAGCAAGAGGCTGTGACTGGGACATGGGTGTTGTCAGCAGATATGTGGGCATAGATGGAAACAGTGAGATGCCACCAACATCTCACTACATCACTACATCACATCTACAATGTGTGATGACCTTCGCTGGAGGGGTGGGCTACCTGCAGTGGAAAGAACCACCTCAGGCTTTCCGAAGAAGATCAGGATCTGTGTTCAGAATCAGAGTCCCATCTCCAGCAAGCATCTGAAACCTCAACCACATTGCGGAAACTCATGAAGGCAAATGTCCTTCTGGGCAGCGTGAGCTCGTATGCAAGCCATGTCTGAATTGCAATTGTGCCAACATGTGGTCTCTGCAGGAGCCTGAGCTTAAGAACCTGTGCCTGGTGGATAAAGATGGCTAGTGCCCATGTGAGACGGAAGGCTGGGCACTGAGCTCACTTGGGACCCAGGGACCCAGTTCTCTGCCTGATTCATAAAGTGATAGTTATTGCCTAAGTACTCCCTCCGCCCAGCTTCAGTTTCCACATCTACCAAGGGAACCTAGGGTGCTTCATTCCTCCACGCGGTGGCTAGGTCATAGGACCAGCCCAGTCCAAACCATCTTCTGATGGCTCCTGAAGCCACGACCTGCTTCTGAGAGCAGGTGCTCTTGCTATTATGGGAAACGTGCTTCTTGGCTTCATAGGGTCACCCCCTTCTCTGACAGGGGACCCTTGACTCAAGTCTAACTGATTGGGGGGTTGTGTAATAGGCCTATCTATATGCAATGGGGCCAAAAGTCCCCGTTGCGGGACTGAGGATGGCAGGGCCTCCCAGACAGTTACTGGCTATGTAAGGCTGGTCTTCAGAAGGATGGTCCCTGTTTGTCATGGCACAAGTGGTCACCCCTTACATCCTGGGGCCTGCTCGCAGCTGTGCGTCTGAGAATAGAAAGGCACCCTTGAAAGATTACACAGGGTCTGAACTATCAGGGTATGTGAGGAGTCTGGAAGACTACAACACTCATGAGGGAGAAAGGCCATAGAACTCAGAGGCCAGCTGACAGTGTCAACCATCAGACTATTGATTCTGGGTCTTTGTGTGTGTGTGTGTGTGTGTGCGCGCGCGCGCGCTTGTGCGTTCATGTGTGTGGGTGCATATGCATGCATGTCTGTGGAGGCCAGAAGTCCACCTGAGTGTCATTCCTCAGGAACTGTCCACTTTGTTTTTTGGAGACAGGATTTCTCACTGGCCTGAGGTTCATTGATCCAGCTTGGCTGGCTGGCAAGCTGTAGGGATTTGCCTGTCTCTGCTTCCCCGGTGCTGGCATGACAAGAATGTAGCACCATGCTTGGCCTTTAAAACGAGGGTTCTGGGGATCGAACTCAGGTCATCATGCTTATTCAACAAGCACTTTACTATCCAGGCTCTCTCCTCAACCCACCTCTGAGAATTCTAGAAGATGGCTCAGACTGAAAATGGACAGCACTAAGCTTTTGACCTACTCACCACCCTGCTAGGCCCAGACCATTCCATTTTAGACAGCCACATTCCTCCCCATATTCATGCATAATTAACTTCTATCGTTGCCATAGTCAACATGGTGGCATAATTGGACATGTCTTGTGGCCTCCGTCCCTGATATTTTACTTGATCTGAACTGTTTTCTCCCTCACTGAGACACCGGCAGGGTCCCCTCTGGTTTCTCTGCTCCTTCTCATGTCCTCCAATCAGGCCTTCCCAAAGGAATCAAATTACCCACCTATGACACTGCCTCTCTACTGTACACAGACTTCACGTTGGCCCAGGCAGCCCCTAGCCCCACTGCCCCACTTTACAACCAAGAAAACAGACTAGACAGATTTGCCACGTCTGCCAGAGGTACTTTAACTGGATGGGAGGTGAGAGGGGACAAACACAGCCTATCATCATTCCAGGGTGACCTCCCGGGCCTCAGACCTCCATATTCTATGTTCAGTGTTTTTTGTTTATGATTGTACAGTTACAGAGGGCCATGAGTGCCTCTTTCGTGAGCAGACAGCTGAGCTTTTCATGGTTATCTCAAGGACAGATTGTGGCTCTGGTTTTGTTTTGGACGTGTGTTTCAGTGAGCTGGAATAGCCACCTGACTCAGCCATGGATGGCACATGGTCAAGGTGATGAGGGACAGAGTACCTGAGTGTAGCATGAATTCCTAGATGGTCTTATTAATAAAATCAAACCTGGTGCCAGTTATTGGAGTAAATGCTGGAAGATCAGAGAAGCAGAACAAGCCACAGCTACCTTACCTCACCAGTTCCTCAACTGATCCTGTTTCCTCAGACTGGAAGCTTCTGTGTCTTCATCTAAATGGATCTCAGCTGAATTGCTACTCAAAAGCCTGAAAGCTTAACCAGATAAAAGCTTCTAGTTTCTGGTCTTCACGCCTTATATACCTTTCTGCTTTTTGCCATCATTCCCTGGGATTAAAGGCTCGCTTTCTTAGATTAAAGGCGTGAGTCACCATGCTTGGCTGTATCCTTGAACACACAGATGTCCAGGTGGATCTCTGCCTCTGGAATGCTGGGATTAAAGGCGTGTACTACCACTGCCTATCCTCTATGTTTAATATTGTGGATTTTCTGTTCTCTGACCCCAGATAAGTTTATTAGCATGCACAATATCTCGGGGAACACAATACCACCACACCTGAGAGCTTGCACAGACCCCATTCATTTATAAAACAGAGGAGGTGCTCCTTAAGTTGTTGCCCAAGATGGATGCTGAAGTAAAATGGCTCTTGTATTGGAAAGAGAAAATGTGATTCTCAGTAGAACCTTCCTCTTGTTCAACATAACACAATGCTAAACTTGCTGTGACTCAGAAAACTCCTCAATGTTTTTCTCACTAAAGGCAGGGCAGTGAGCTGGAGTCTTTCCAAGGCAGACTTCTCCTATTTCAGTGTACCCCAAAACCCACTGAGGCCAGTAAGCAAGCTGCTCTGCTGACCACATTCTCCTCCACAGTGCCCACACAGAGTCTAGGATTTGAGGTTTGCTGATAGACCGCACTTAAATGGCATGGAATTGAACATTCTCCCCCGTGGGTGCCAAAAACATGCTAAACAGGTCTTTCTGACCATTCTGAAGACTCTGCGGGATGGTGCGACCTCCCCGGGTCACCTGGTATGAACCACTTCTCCTTGGGGCTTGGTTTCCTTATCAACATAACAGTGGCTTTGCCAGATAATCCCCAAGTAGCACCAACCCCATAGTTAGCAGTCCCAGGAGTCTCCTGCAGGTTTATGGAGGTGCTGAGAAGCAGTAGGGTATAGGTGGAACCTAGACCTATGCTCAGACTTGCCAAGACATGAGGAAAAGCAACCCTGTACCTCTAAAGTTTAGGGGGGCCATTCCTGAATTAATGACAGAGTGATCACCAGCCTCCTCCTGAACAATGAGGGACACGCTGAAAAGGAGGCTCCAACCTGGGTATGCTCTACCAGGACTCAACACCAGAGAGCACAGAGCACACACCAGAGACACACTGTGTGAAAGAGAAGGCTGGGTCATGAGGATAAAATGGCAAGAGGAAATATTTTATCAAGCACGTAGACTTCAAGAGAATCTTGGTCTAGTCTTTGTTGCTTAAGTGATGTTTAAAAAAACAAACAAACAAACAAACAAACAAACAATCATATTATGTAGCTCCAAAGACCTTAAAGGTAGATTTGGACTTGTGCATCCTAAGATAAGGCACAGAACCAGCCTCCCACTGAGTCTAGGAGACAGCTGGTTTCTGTTCTCACCGTTGCCTCTCAGACCCCTTTGTGCTGGGAACACAGTTCACACAGCACATCTTTCTCTTTTTTGAACGGATGAGTGAATCAATCAATCGATTGGTCAGTCCAGGAAAACCAAAGCATAAAAAACGGACACTTCTTCACCTCCCAAACACCCTACTGCCTCACAGACTGTACACTTCAACTTACAAAGGTACAAAGACATCATTAAGAAGTCACTGGACTTGAGGATTTGCATCTCTTTGTGGGTGCAAAAAAAAAAAAAAAAAGTTACTCAGTCATGGAGTAGGACAGGAGAGTTCATTGTTAACAAAAACAGTTATTTGGAGTCAACAGGCTAACAGACTGACATCTTCCACAGGTGGTTGAGAACATTTGCTCTCTTGCATTTCAAAAGGCCCCTTCAGCCTTAGTTAATAAGGTCGCTGCATACAGCTCACTGGCAGTGGGAAGAGCCATCATCCACAAGCACTGGCCAGCTGTTCTGACTCTCAGGAGGGAGACAAATGAAGTTGGTGGAAGCCACCTGGTCTCAAAACACCAAAACGTTTCCTTTAACTAAGAACCATACACATGGAGCTGTGGGTGTAGTTCAGTTGGCAGAACTGAAAGCCCTACCCAGTGAACACAAAGCCCTGGGTTTGATCCTCAGCATCTCATAAACTAGGTATGGTGGCATACACCTGGAACCCCAGCACCCAGGAGCTAGAGGATCAGGAGGAGTTCAAGGTCATCCTTAGCCTCATAGCAAGTTTTAGCTAGCCTGAGCTGCTTGAGACTGTCTCCAAAAAGTATTTCGGGTTTCACAGTCTCCTTAGTGACTATGATGAAAATATTGTCCCCAGAAAATATGCTTACCATAAACATGCCAGTTCTAAAAAGTGGCTGCTTTTTATTTTTGAAATATATTAAGAGCGCCTACTTTTACTACTATTAAAATTAGAATATAAAAACATTTTTTAAAAATAGAAATTTAAAGCTGGGTGTGGTGGGGAACACCTTTAATCCTAGCACTTGGGAGGCAGAGACAGGCAGATCTCTGAATTCGAGGCCAGCCTGGTCTACAGGATGAGTTCCCAGGACAGCCAGGGCTACACAGAGAAACCTTGTCTCGAAAAACAAAAGCAACAACTACAACAAAATAGAAATGTAGGGACTGGAAAGATGGCTCAGTGGTTATGAGCACTGGCTGCTCTTGGAGAGAACTTGAGTTGAGTTCCCAGCATTCATATGGCAGCTCAAACTTTCTGTAACTCCAGCTCTGATGCCCTCTTCTGGCCTCCAAGGGCACACACATGGCATATATCCCCCACCTCTCAGAGAAAGAGAGAGAGACAGACAGAGAGAGTTTTTATATGCTAAATTAATTTGGCACCCACTTTCAGGATCCCTTTTCCTGGCAGTCTACAACAGATTCGCAGACTTCTGATTAAGAACAAACTAGCCCAAAGCTCTGGGGATTGTTTCCTTATGAGTCATTTCATTTCCCAGGCAGGAAAGTCTGTTCTCCGGCCAAAGACCACATCACAGCACTCACTGGCCAGCAACTATGGTTGTCAGGGAGCCAGATGACAGAGGATAAAACTCTCAGCCACCATCGTCATCATTTACAATGTGCCTCGATGCCAACCCTATTCTGCCCCCCAAATAAGCATCTTGTGTTCCCAATTAATTGCCATTCCTTGGAGGGATTAGAAAAAGAACAGCCTTTGGTTACATGATGCCGCTCAGAATAGCTTTGCCTGTGTGCTTTTTTTTTTTTTTGAAGCATAGCTCTCTGTGTAATCATTAAAAAATAAAATAAAAGCAAACTAGAAGTCCAGTATTTATGCAGTCTTGGGGATGACCATTGTGCCATAGAGTCACGGGAAGATGCTTATGTTAGGATGGAAAGAGAAGGAAAAAGCAGAACCAAAGTAATGTCCTACCCATCAGTGATAAACTATGCCCAGGATAAACCAAAATGAGCAGGTCTTAGGACAAGCATAAACAAAGCCAGCCGAATCAGAGTTCATGTCTGTTTTCAGCATTACCTTTGGGGCTACATAATTTTTACAGATTTGAAGCCAGGAGACAAATGATACATCTGTATTAAATTAGCCTACCCTCCCAGTGGCTCTCCCTCCCTGGTCTCAGCAGTCCACTCATTCTGTGGCTTCCCTTGTGACTGGCTTTGGGGATGTAGGACCAGGGCAGAGCTAGCAGAACCCCCAGACTCAGACGACCACAAACCCCAAGTCTGGCATTAGAAAGAGCAGGAAAGACACCATCAGAGTTTCCAGCATCTGTCCTGTTTGCGACCCTCCTAGTTTCTATCCTCAGAAGAGATCAGTTTCTGTAAACAAAGGTGTGTGTGGGGGGGGGGGGGCTCCATGTTTAAATTCATGGGGTTTGTGGAACAGACACGTCGTCTTGTTTGTGCATGCCATTAGAGACTGATGTTCACATTCATATCACTCACAAGCAGACTGACGTTTAGTCAGATGTAAATGGCTTGTCTGTGGTGACCAATTAGTGGTGAGAAACCTTACAGTCCCTCAGCTGCCAAGACCCTGGTCTGGCTCAGCTTCCGCCTGGCATCTGCGGTCCTCATGGTATTCTCATGAGAGCATGAAGTCAGCTACTCCCACGCGGCTACCGAGAAGACTGTGGATGGGTTCCTACCGCAGAATCTGAGGGAAAGAGACAGCTCCACCATGGAGAGACTCCAAAACCTGATGAGAGGTCAAGGTCAGATCCAAGTGAACTGCCTACACGTCTGCCCTCAGAGCCCTGCTGAACTCCTGTAGCGGGGCTCCCTATAGTCTCTTTCACGGCCAGCCCTTCTTGTGGCAGGGGAAGTGAGCAAGAACCTGAGGGGCCCCTCCTGCTCTCTGACCCCAGTGCTCTTTCCAGTCTGGACACACAAATGGCCTGGCTTCCTTTTCTGCTAGATCAAAGCATTCTGAAGGACTGTGGGGGCAGTTCCACAGTCCGCTCATTGGACTGTTGGAATGAATGATAGGCATGCAAGGCTGCCTCTCATAACTACTCTCACTCCTGTGTACCACAGACTCGACACAGGGTCTTGATCTCTGACTAACCCACCGTGTCACAACTGAGGGGTGACAGACAGTTACAGAGTTGAGAGCCAAAGAGGCAGAGGAATGTGAGGAGAGCTGGACCCCAAAGGCAGCAGAAGAGTAGGGAGGAACCAACGACTTAGGAAAGATCTTCCCTAGAGGAACAAGGGAAGGTTGCCACACTAACAGCCCACAGGGCGTAGAAACAGGCTTAGCAGGAGCATGTCCCTAGGTGAGCAGGCGCCAGAGTCTCCTGGGGGTAGAAACTGCCTCAGCCAGAGGGTGTAGGTAACGGCTTGTGTCTTCTGCGAGCATAGTTTAGAGCTCATCACATCCCGGCCCCTGACCTCTCAGTCTGTGTACAGGTCAGGCTGCAGCCTGATCTCAGGCTTCACCTCCATCACAATCTACCCCACTCCTCCCCAACTCCCATCCCCCCACCGTCACCTCCTAGCCTTGCTTCGGTGCTGAGGTTCTGACTAAAGTTTGTTCAGACTAATCCCAAGGACAGGAGCCTGAGCTTGCGCGTCTCAGTCCTCCTACTTCCCAGCTCTGGGCCCCTGGGCAGGTTCCTGCTGCTAATGCAGGGCTGTCTGGTAGAACTTCCTGGTAGATTTCTAGGTGCCTCAGTCCTAACCACTCTTCACTGTTTGACCTGACTGCATGCTGTATCCAAGAGCCATCAAGGTCTGATGAAGGGTCTGAGAGGTAGCTTAACATCCCCCCGACTCCCATCTGAAAAAACACAGTTGGAAACAGAGCTCAGAAAGAGGAAGGAGCCCAGCCAAGGCACGAGGCCAGGGCTCCAGTCTAGAAGTACAGTCTCAGAGACAAATGAGTCCGTCCACCTCCAGCACTCTATCAGCTTTCTGGCTTTTCCTCCAATCTTAACTGCAGGTCACCATCTTGTCCTGACCATACCATCAGCACCCTAGGTTTGGTGATCCTAGGCTGTGGCTCTGCTATACATCAGCATGGACTTTGAAACTCCCTCCTCCCTCCTCTCAGGTCAGCTTCTAGAAAGAGCCTAACTTGCAAGTACTCAGCTGCCTCTCCTCTGAGCCTTGTATCCCAGTGGGGCCACTGGGCCTCTCACCTTCAGAGTCCCCTTACCCTAAACCTTTGCCCGGCTTCGGACATTGGAACACGATTTGGTCGTCTACAAAATTCATGCTCGCTGGGCGGTGGTGGTGTACGCCGCCTTTAATTCCCAGCAGTCAGGAGGCAGAGGCAGGCGGATCTCTGTGAGTTCAAGGCCAGCCTGGGCTACCAAGTGAGTTCCAGGAAAAGCACCAAAGCTACACAGAGAAACCCTGTCTCAAAAAAAAAAAAAAAAAAAAAAAAGAAAGAAAGAAAGAAAAGAAAAGAAAAAAAATTCATGCTCCAGAACTGTGCAATGAAGTTACAAAATAAACAAATAAAAATAAGTAAATAAATCGCAAACCCCATTTCATAATGCTTTAATTACACTCATGATTTTGCACTGGGGCTGTATTCGTAGCTGGCAACAGGCTGAACATGCCTGCTTTAGAACACTGACTTCCTCTAGAACTCCCACCTGAAGTGAGGTGGTGCCTTTACCTGCAACCCTGGTGACCACATCTGCCTTTCTCAATGACAGCAACAGGCCCTGCACTCAACAATATCCATCAGCACCCATCTGTACCTCAACACCCTCACAGCACCCAGCTAGATGCCACAGATCTAGATGACACAGGGGCAGAAGTGGTGTCAGCAGGAGCATCAGACATTCTGTCTATCTGTCTATCTATCTATCTATCTATCTATCTATCTATCTATCTATCATCTATCCACCTATCTAATCTCTATCTTTATCTCTTTTGAGATAGAATTTCACTATACATCTTTGGCTGGCATGGAATCCATTATTTAGACCAGACTAACCAAGAGCTCATGGAGATCTGCCTTTCTCTGCCTCCTAAATCCTGGTGTTAAAGACGTGTACTGCTATGTCTAACTGCGTTCGCCTTTTAAAAATCTTCTATCTATCCTCCAGCTCTAAGCATCTTGTCAGCGATCCCTCCTCCAGTTTGCCCATCTCCTTCATCCTATCATGCCCCCATTCCAAGCCTGCACATAGGAATGGGATTGCCAGGCCTAGGCTCCAGAGGGCAAGTGTCTCTGCCCATCTCAGAGGTAAACGACATCTTCTCCCTTCCAACAGAACCATGCCATGCCAGACATCTTCCTTCCAAAAGTGCCATGCGATGCCAGAAACCCATGCTGCCTCCTGCCTCCCTGGCATGGTGAACAAAGACCTTTTGCAGAGGAGGTCTTCCTACAACATGACCAGTGCACGACAGAGCTAGGAAAAGTCTCCCTCTGACCCAGAAACAAGTGGCAGAGCTGCACCCAGCCCACAGGAATTAAGTGGAAGTCATCCATCCCCAGATCACGTCAGCAGCCCAAACCCTGCTGCCTAAGGGAAGACAATGCAAACCCTAGGACTCTCTACGCAAGAATGTGTGCACTGTACGGTAGATGACACCAGCTCCTAGAGGCCACTCTTGTCTTTCCTTGTGGGCCTTTTCCTTCACCATTTCTTAGCAGCCTCTAGTCAACAGCCACAGGCTCAGAGCACTCAGTGGCTCCAGAAAACACTTCAGGAGTCCTGGTCTTGAAGGTAAGAAGTGATTTGACCTGGGAAGTCAGGACATCTAAAGCCCTTGTGGATACCCCAGTGGGTTTGTGGACATAAGCATCCCCAACATTTGTTGTGCAGACCAGATGTGTCCCGTTTTTCTGCTATTGGTCCTGGGGCAACATCCCAGGTGTCAGGTGTACAGAGGCCAACAAGGTGGAGAGGACAAGGTCTCCCAAGAACTCCTTGCTGTAGGGGTAGGGAATTAGCATCCTTTCGGTGAGGGAGGGCTGGGAGCCCCTTGGGGGAGACTTTGCTCTGCAGTAGAACCTGTATTTCATCTTGTGGCTCTGTTTAGCACCTGGATCTCTCCTTGGAGAGGCTGTGGATTGATTGACATGTCGAGGAAGCAGAACACAGAGCAATCAGGCCACTGGCTCACTTTCCCTCAACTGGCAGGTTCCAGAGCCATGTCTCTCTTCAAACTTCTGTCCCACACCACCTCAAGGGAAGTAGAATGTCCCAGAATGTAGGGATGCCTCTTCCCATGAATGTGCCGCTTCAGAGCCCACCGCACAGGCCATGGAGACCATCCTGGAGTTGACCATGATTAACAGTGACAGCTGGAGCTCAGTCTTCCTCCCCAGCTTTCCTCCTCATATCTAACCATCCTTCCTCCCCAGCTTTTCTCCTCATATCTAACCATCCCTCACACTCTATTTCACTGCTGCTTCTTTCCCCCCAAAATGGTCCTCAAGCCTGGTAGCTCAGGCCTCGGATCGCAGCCACTCAGAAGGCTGAGGATGGAGGACTGAAAGTCCCATGCCTGTCTGGGCTACAGAGCAAGGTAAAGGACAGCCTGGACACCCAGTGAGACTCTGTCTCAGAATAAAAGAATGAACGGGGAAAGTGGGGGGCTGGGTTATCTCAGTGGCACAGCATTTTTCTAGTAAGTCAGGGAGAGGGAAGAAAGGGGAGGGAAGGGAAGAAGGGAAGGAAGGGCAAAGAAGGGGAAGGGAGGGGAGGGAAGAAGAGGGGAGGAAGGGGAGGGGAGGAGAGGGGAGGGGAGGAGAGAGGAGGGGAGGGGAAGGGAGGGGAGAGGAGGGAAGAGGGAGGAGGGAAGAGGGAGGAGGGGAGGGGAGAGGAGAGGGGAGGAGAGAAGAGGTTCTTCATGAGAAAATAGGAGCAGACTCCGGGATAACATAACACAGCACAGCACAACACACCAAAACATAACCCATGCTGGTGGGAAACGTCCTGAGTCTAGGTCATCACCACTGCTCTCTGTTTTGATTTTCATCAGTGCTAAGATTCACATCTAAGCATCACCTTCCTGAAACGTTATCAGTCTTCTTCTTCCTCTCTAGGTTCTGAGGTGTCGCTAATCTGGCAGAGGCATCACTTTTGAGGAAGGTGCATCTGCTCTGGCAGGCCTGCTGAGGAAAAGCTGGCGGCTCCGTCCTATAACTCCTTTCCACACACCTGAACCTTACAGCAGGCCACTGAGTGCCGGTGTCAGCCTCTGGTCCCCGTCCCCCATCCCACCCACCATACTTCACTCAGAGGGAAGCATTTTCAAACACAGACCAAAGTTGTTAGGCCAGCCATGGACTCCTGAGGGACAGCGGAGCCCGAAGGATGGCTGGCTCCATTTGGTTGAGAGGCACCCTATGCAGGCCTGGGTTCCCCCTTGCCTTCTTCTTGAAGAAGTTGAGCTTGGGAGGCTGAGTCCACACCAGACAGTGAGCACTACAGAGCAGGGCAGGTTGTTTTCAGCCCACAGCCCCTGACACGAGGGAGAGCCTCCAAATACAAATCCAACAACAAAATAAAAGAAAAGCACAGTGAGGAGCAGGAAACACAACATGGATCTGAAGTAGATGGAGGATGGGAGGGAGTGGCAAAAGCCTCCTGGGTTCCAGAAGGTTCAAAGACAAGTTCCCCCAAGAGTACTCATCATGTGACCACTTCTGCTCTGAGTTGAGATGAGTATGAATTAAAAAAAAAAAAAAATTTAACTTTATTTTTTTTTAACCTTTCTAGAGCTTTATTGGGAGAGAGGGGGAGAGAGGGAGAGAGAGAAAGAGAGACAGAGACAGAGACAGAGGAAGAGAGACAGAGAGACTGCGCAGAGGGAAAAGAAATTTTTTTTAACCTTTTAGAATGTTATTTATTTATTTATTCATTTATTTATTTATTTATTTATTTATTTATTTATTTATTTATTTATTTATATTTTTTTGGAGCTGAGGACCAAACCCAGGGCCTTGTGCTTGCTAGGCAAGCACTCTACCACTGAGCTAAATCCCCTTTTTAACTTTTTATTTTGGAAAAATTCAAGGATTGTGGAAAAAAATGGCAGTCACAAGAACTAAGATACTAACACTGGTGGAATGGGTACCAGGGACACTGATCTGTAACTTTACCACCTCTGCTTGATTTTGGGACCCTGTCAGTCTTGAAGGTTAATACGTTGGAGAACGCCCCTCAGTTTGGACCTCTGTGGTCTTGGCAGCTTTGGGGAAGGAAGTGCATGGTGGCAAAAGCTCACAGCAACATGTCTTATCCCCGGTGTGGTCCAATCTTGGTAACTCGGCTAAGCGGCAGTCTGTAAAGTTAGCCTATCCAGCTGCTGTGTCTGTCTCTCATACTCTAGACCCGGTCCCCCTGTAAGTCAGGGGAGCTAGTCCTCCTACCCACAGTCATATCAAGAGAATTCCCCCACGGTTCCGGCTCCTAGTAATACTGGTTGTTTGTTGGTGTGGGCCAATGAGGATGGCTACAATGACCAGTCACAAAGCCAATAGACACACTTGGAAAATTTTTCAAATTGTGTCTACGTGTGTTCACATGTATGGGTGTTTTTCCTCAGGGGCTATCCACCTTGCAGGTCTTTTGGTTTGTTTGTTTGTTCAGGTAGAATCTCTCACTGGAGAAAAGATTGTAGAGTAGGAGAGATTGCCTGACCAATGAGCCTCAGGGATCCCTCTGTCTCCAGCTTCCCAGGACTGAGATTACAAGTGTGTGCCACCATGCCCAGGTTTTTTCCATGTATGCTAGGGAATCAGGTTGTCTTTACACTTCCAAAACAAGCTCTTTACTGATTGAGCTAGCTTCCTAGCCCAAGTCCAAGATAATTTTAAAAAATCCTTTCAAGAAAGTCTGATGTAGTGGCACAGGCTTTTAATCCCAGAGTACACAGAGACACCTTACTTGAAAAATTAAAATCAAACAAAACCAAAAAAATCCTTTCAAAACATGTTATTTATCAACTATTTATCTTTTCCTCAGTTTGCCTTTAATAATAAAACATATCTTGGCCAAAAAGATCCTTATGAAACTAGTTCTGTCGTATCACCATCCCCTGAATACCTGAAAAGCCAGACGATTCCATTCAAAAACAAAGTAAGAGAAAGCAACAACCAGACATTGACCTTAAGCCAGACGGTGCACATGTAACTACCAACCTCACTGGGCTCTGCAGCGTGGCTCCAGCTGCCTTCCTTTCTAGGAGGCTGGGGAACTTGACTGTAGCCCCACAGCTGGTCAGCATGTCCCCATCCATTTTCTCCCACAGCCCAGGCCCTCTGTGGGACCTTCACTACCCTTCCCATCTTGGAGCCTCAGACATCAATCTACCCTGGATGGATGAACTTTCATAAATCCAAAGACTCCTCAGGGAGCAAACAGTGGGGTGTCTTATCCATAGCCACAGCACATGAGAGCACATGAGTTCCACATGTAACACCCACGGCAATGTCCCTGCCCACTCACCCACCACAGAGGCCTCAGAGCACTGTTCATGTCCTATAGAGAAATGAACTGCCCAGAACCCAGCTGACAGACCTACCTCTCAGGGCTTCAATAGCTTCTCACCATAACTCTTCAGATTCCAGGCTGCATGTGATTGAAGAACCTTCTAGCGGTAACCAGGAGCTCTGGACCCAGTTAAGAAAAATCAATCCCATCCCCAGAGGGAGTCTTCTCATCTCAGCCAGCTTTGGTTGCTTGTGGCTTCCTGCCAGCAGCACACAGAGGGGTGTGGTGTGTGTGTGTGTGTGTGTGTGTGTGTGTGTGTGTGTGTGTGCCTGCTGCTGTGATCAGACCTTCATCAACTGCCCCAAGGAGCAGCTCAATGTGAGCTCCACCCTCCAGCTAAGTCTTCTGGGGACTTCTGGCTCCTCAGCCCCAGAGGTGCTCCTGAGGAAGCTCCATGGGCACCCAGCCTTCAGCCGTGCTGGTCATAATGTCCCTGGGTCACCCCAAAGTTTTCTCACAGGCTTTGGTTTCACCCTGTGGCTGGTGTTTTCCCTCAGCTGGTTCAGCAGGGTTAGCACACCTCCAACTAACTCTAGGAAGTATTTTTTCAGTGGGCTCTGTCTGGGCCACCTGTGGGAAGTAGGGCAGTGTCTTCTCAGTCCGTTGGCTTTGCTTTGCTTTTAGACGATGCTAATATTAGTGAGGTCACAGGATGCTGTGACCATTCAGTGGCAGAATGGGTGTGACTAGGGTATGTGGAATTGATGCTCAGTAAGTACGAACTCTCCATATTTGATAGTACTGCAGCCACTGCATGATTCTGACCTCAGAGGTTCTATAACCAACCACTCTGCTTGGCAATGAACACTCAGAGAAGAGAGAGGTTACAGGGGAAGAGCTGTAACACCATGGTTAGCCATATCCTCCCCCACATCAGTCAAGGGACAAAGGGGACCAAGAAAACTGCTAAGAGGACCTGCTGGCCCAGCAGACGTCATGGCCTCTGATCACCTGTTTATCCAGGCATCTAAGGGAGCCAGTGGGCAGATCTGCCCTTCTCTTTATGATCTGGGAAGCTGGACCATTCAGTGTGTCATCCATCTGCCAGTGTCTACACTACAGCCCATGGTCTGTTTCCATATGGAGCTTTCTTCCTGGGAGTTTAGGGCTAAGACTGTGTTCACTGCAAGTGTAGGTAGGAAAGAGCTATCAGAAGTCTTTGCAGCAGGGCTCAGAGCCCTGGGTTCTAAGTGCTGTTGCTTGTCCCCAAAGGTTTGAGTCAGGGGGAAAGCTGGATTCAGGTCTAAATGTTCCTATCTCAGTATTTGGACAGAGTAAGCAGCTGGAGTGTTCAGCTACAACAAACAGACACATGTGTGTAGAAACCAAGGGAACCACTCAGAAATTATTCCTCCGGTGTCATTTTTTTTTCCTAAGGCATTTTTTTCTCATTGGCTTTAAACTTGACAAACAGGATAAGATGGCTGGCCACTGAGCCTCAGGAATCCTCCTGTCTCCGCTTTCTCCCTGGCTGGGATCATAAGTACACACCAGCTTTTGTTTGAAAGTGGGTTCTGAGGCCCGGACTTGGCTTCCTCTGCTTGCAAAGAAAGCACTTTACCAAATGAACTGTCTCCCTTGAAGAGAGAATGTTTGGACAGCTTTTATGCACTTGAACCTGAGGCTAGGACAATACAAAGGGAAGACAGGGATCCAGCTTCCTCTGACACTGGCTCATCTACCCAGAGACAGAGTGGGAGAGAGATGGGAGAGCATGCTTAGCAGAGATTCCAATGGGCCAGCTGTAGATTATGGCCTTTGCCTTGGTTTAGCCTGAGAAAAAGCTACCCTTCTGTTTGCCACAAATAGAGGTTGGAGATCTCTCTCTCTCTCTCTCTCTCTCTCTCTCTCTCTCTCTCTCTCTCTCTCTCTCACACACACACACACACACACACACACACACACACACTCCAGCAGCCACTCAGAAAAGAACAAGGGAATGATGTTGCTGCTGGCTTCAGACGTCTGAGCAGAAGTGAAAACTGACCTCGGCCATTTTCACGCTCTCAAAGTCACAGGGCCCCTCAGAAACCTGGTGGGGAGAGGATCCATGGGAGAGATGGCAGAGAATGTCAGGTTAGACCAGGTATCCTTTGTCAGACATTGTAGAAAGTCAGGGAGCCTCGGAGAGGTCTTTTCAGGGCAGGACTGAGACCAGACCCAGCTCTGACTCACCCAGCTCTGTGTTCAGCCTGACTGCCTCCCTCCTTCACTTTCCCCCATTTATTTTTGTGCATTTGAGGTGACTTATGCAAAACTCAGGGCTCTCTTTCCATGACTCTACACCAACCTCCTGGTAGCAGCAGCTCATCTCTAATTAAAACCAAAAGATGTGAGCAATAGAATAGCCAAGTGGAAAAAACGTTATGGTAATCTAACCTAAGATTCACCTCCAAGGTGGTGCCGTGAGACATTAGATGGTCCCCTTTTAATGGCAACAAGAATAATATCAGATAAAATTGCCAACAAAACAAATGTAAAGAACAAACATCCAGATCACTGGAAAATGACCAGTCATTAAGAACTTGTATCGTACCAGGATGGCCACTAGTCTGTGGCCTTATTGTGCTGCCCACCCTGCAGTGTGACATCTTGGATGAGGAAAATCGGAGATTTGCTGGTACCTGTGGTGGGCTTGGTCCAAAGGCGAATGGAAACCAGCAGCTGTAGCAGGTAGTGGGAGCAGGTTTGGTCTGGGGGTGGAGAAGAAAATCTGTAGTTTATGGCTTAAAGATTATTTATTCAGTTGTAATAAACAATTACAAGAAGTGGGGAAAACTCCAACTTTCTTGGATGAAGGTTATAGCTCTGGTCAAGGGTGGAAAGAAACTCAAGCCAGAATCGGAAGATCCTTCAGGCAAGATGGCTATGATGAAGTCAAGATAATAAAATCTCTATGTACAGCCAGTGGATTGCTAACACAAGCTTGAGTGAGGTGATGGGTGGGGGGAGACCCAAGAGAGTACAGCTGAAAGTGACATCCAAGGGACACGGGAGGGCTTGCTGTACAGCTGTTTCTCCAACCGCAGCCAGCTTGGGCAGCGGAGTGTGGAGGGCTTCTTGTTCAAGATGTCTGAACACGCTCTCTGTTCAAATGATTATCTTGCAACGCACAAAGTGACCAGACCCTTGGGGGATCCAGACTGGAAAATAAAGGAAAAGGGCTGGAGAGATGGCTCAGTGGCTAAGTGTTCTTGCTGCTCCTGCAGAGGACCTGAGTTTGGTTCCCAGCACCCATGCCCGGGGGCTCACAATTGCCTCCAACAACAGCTCCAGGGGGATCCAAGACTTCCAGCCTCCACGGGCGCCTGCATACATGTACACATACACATAGACACACATACAAATAATTGAAAACAATAAAAATAAATCATGGAAAAATTAAAGTAAATGCTGACACTACACTGTGCAGAGATGGTGAGGGGCAGTGCGCCATGTTGGGGGCTTATTTTGTAAACCAAGTCCAGATAAGTTCCTACAACCAAACACCATAACTGCAGGAGACTCCAACAAAACCAGCATCATTGTGATTCAATGAGCAGTTTTCAACAAAACTTATCAGACATGAGAAAAACAAAACCAACCAAACAAACAAGAAAGTGACCAAAAAGAAGATGAAGCCATCAAGAAGGCCCAAGGAGACTCCACAGCAGTTCCTATAGACATGTTGAGGGGATAAAAGGGAGATAACCTCATGGACGTAAACTGTTACATCTCATGTTGAGAAAAGTCAGAAAATAGGTGCTCTCAACAGAGAAATGGAAATGATAATAAGTAAATAATAAACAAAAATTAAGTAGGCTGGGGATATAGCTCAGTGGTTAAAGAGTTTTCCGAGCACACACACGGGCCCTGGGTTTGACTCCTGGTACTATAGAAAATAATAAACAATGGAGAGGATTTCTGGAGTTGTGAATTACCAGCACTAAACTGGGAAGCTATGAGTGATACCTGGAAAGCTGGAAAGCTACTGCTTTCTCTTGGTTACCTCTTGCCTGGAATGTTTTTTGTTTTTTTGTTTTTTCCCATCTCTAGTCCTTCATTCAAGCCTATAAATAATCCTTCAGTTCGAAGTATTTAGTGGTCTTGCTTGGTCCTTTGACTGTGTCATTTCAGCCTCCTAGGCTGCTGAGTTTTTACTAAGAAATACGCTTATAGCATCATGGGGTTTCCTTGCATGTGACAGCTTTCTGTCTCAGAAGTGGGGTAGGTTCTGGGTAGCCCTACCAGCTTGGGGTTAACATTGGCCTTCAATGGCAAAAGCTGTGAGTAACCATGAGAGCAGCAAAGGTGCCAGGGATCCTCAGTGGATCCCAGGACCTCCTTTTTCAGCCATAGAAGAAAGTCATGGCCAAGGAGAAAGCTCTTGGCACTGAGTTGCTACACTGGCCTGAGGTTGGGACAATGCACCCAAAATGATCTCTGTGCTCTGCTTGCTGCCAATCTCAAGTCACGTCCTCCATTGAGGGGCTACAGCTTCCTAACTATACTGCAGAGTTCTCCGGGACCTGTTTTCCTCTGTGGCTGTTGTGAAATCATTGTTTTCGTTGATAAACAAAGTGTGGGCACTCCCAGACCGCCATCTTGCTGACATCATCCCACCTCTATTTCATTTTCTAAATGAAGTTGGTTTTCAGTACTTCTCAAGCCTCAGGCACCATGGAGCAAAAACTCCATGCCTGTGTGGAGTTTTTGGAAAGGAGTTTCTAGACACAGGAGGCATCTGACTCCAACAGGGGAGGCATCAGGTCTCAGCACCATGCAGGGTAGAGCTGAGATCCCAGTTTATAAACTGGCCAGCTGTGAGAGTCCCACTGGGTCCTCCAGCTGTCTGAACCTCAATCTCCTCATCTTTAGAATTAAGACAGCAAACTCCAGCTCTTGGGGTTCTTGTGACAAAGGGTCTGTTAAGTAGCTGGTCCTCAAATGTGCCTGGAAAATGTATATTAATTATTCTTTTAAGTATCACAAGTCCATGCACACAAGACCTTAAGGTTTCTTGGTGGCTTATAGCTTGGAGTTGCCTAGCCTACCTGAAGCACATTTCCTTGCCTTAAAAAGGCCCTATCATAGTGTCCCCTCAGTGTGTGTCAGAGGTGACTCTCATCTGGGTCCCATCTGTCTGTGGCTGCAGGCTCTGGTAAGACTGCTTTCTTGCAGAGGCCTAACAGCCTGCTCGCTTCCAGCTGCCAACTGTCACCAAGCTGAGGCTCTTGGCCAGGACAACTGTCTATACTCACACAGAATCCCAGCTCTGGGACAGAGGTGAAACTCTAACTGAGTAGTAAAAGTCCTTAGAATCCATTTTTGGTCCTCCCACCTTACATCAAGCCTTCCCAGGGAATTTTCCTGGGTATATAATACTCCAGACCCCAGGCTCCATCACCAACCTCACTTGGGCAGACCAGCATATATCCTGAAGGACAACCATGGCATCTGAACAGTATGAGTTCTCTCCACCCCTTCCTTTAGGTCCCTCTCCAGCAGGATATTTGTAGGCTCTCTTCTGCCCATCTCCATGGCTAGCCAGGCAGGTCAGGGCACTGGTAGTCTAGACAGTCACCTCTGACAGGTTCTCATGCTCTCCTCCTCTTGTGTGACCACTGTTTTGTTTTCTTGATGGTACTTGTCAGTCCCTAGAGGGTCTTTGTTCGTTGGCTTGTTCCGTTGCTGCTGCCTGCCTTCACACACTATAACAAAGGGTAAGACCCACAAGAAGGGATGGTACTGTCTTTCCTGCCACCGTACCTGTAGTAGCCTCCAACAGTCATGATTGTTGAGTGACTGAATGAGTCATTATACCTGGGTTTCATCATCCCATTTTACAGGGTTAAAAAAGGGACTCCACTTTTGTTTCACATTAAAAGCCAGGGAGTAGCTGCAAGAGACCAAATTCCAGGCTTCCCCATCTGCAGTCCATTCCTTTTTTCTTTCCAACCTGTGCTTCTTGGAAAACCCTTCCCAGACCTCCATTCCACAATCCCACTAATAATGGGTTTTGGAGCAGTGGTACTGGGAGCTTCCAATTCTGAAAGCTGAGCAGCCTGCCACAAACTAAGCTTTCTTAGTAACTCAAAGGTCAGAAGCCTTCACAGTTCAGCCACTGAAAGCACCCTGAGACCTCAGGGGACACCGTAGCTGCAGGGTCTACCCTGGTAGGCTGCAGTCACTGCCAGCTCTCACAGAACTCAGTGCCCAGGAAGTCTACCCATAGCATCAGTAGATGCTGGTAGTGAGTCAGGCTCACTGCACAGGACACTAAGGACATAAAGGAACAGGCCAGATCAGGGACTGGGCTGGGCAAGCACAGTGACTTCAAGAGTTGGCATTGGTGGGTTCTCTCTAGGGAAGAAGAGACCACTTCTTCATTAAAGACAGGACTCCAGGATGCCCTGGAAGCAACTGGTACCCACTGATACCTGCTTGGGTTCTAGATCCTTTCAGATCCGTCAGAATGCTTCACCTTTGCTTCTCATTCGTGTGTCTCATTGTTGCTTTGTTCCTTAACAAAGTTCCCTGCACAACCACCAAAGAACACAATTCTAAAAAGGATGAGGGGACAAGTCAAAAAGGGCAAAGAAGAGTGGCTTTTAGAGCCCAGAGTAGAGAGTAGAGAGCAGAGAGGCTGAGAAGTAAGTGTCTGGAAGACAAAATAGATCAGCACCTTCAGAGACCTAGTTCTCCTGGGGCTGAGACAACAAGATCACCCACCCAGTGCTCTCAAGTGCACAGAGAGTGTTCCTTGCTGGAGACAATATAGACACAGCCTTTCCAATCCTGATGGCAAGGCTGAGGCACAAGGCTCCTTGGTCATTTCCTAGCACATAATAACTGCATGATGTGGGGTATCAGGAACTGGGGGTGTGTGGAGGAGATAAGAGCAGACAAGAGAAGGTGTGGCCCTGTGTAAAGACCCTTTCTGCTTTGGAAACTTGGTGAGGCAGGCTGTGGGCAAATCATTTTGACCCTGAGATTCAGTTTTCCCATCCATAGAAAGCAAACAAAATTGTCACTGTGCTTAGCAAAATGTGTGGCTGTTGATAGGTTATAAAGTTATGATGTAGTGGGTAGCCATTCCAGCCTTGGCCTGGAAGTTCCAACTCCCATTGAGGCTTTGGTAATGTTCATGCCTACAAGGCAGGGCTGAGAGAGGACGCTGAAGACCCAGGATCCAAATGAGAGGGATCTCTTGGTGCTCAGACCCTGGACGCTGGAGGTAGACCAAGCAGAGTTCTCCAGAGAACACCACCAGACTGTGCCATACCTTTGCCAGACCCTGCTACCTATCCCTTCATTTGTAAGTTACCCCACAAAATAAACCTCCCTTTTAACTACGTGGAATGGCCTTAATAATTTCACCAATATTATAGTTAAAATAATGTGGTACTGACTAACTTAGAAATAGCCAGATTGATAGAACTGAGCAGAATGATCCACACTTATACTAAAATGAGTTAAAATGTTGGCATTTTGAAGCCAGGCGGTGGTGGCGCACACCTTTAATTCCAGCACTCAGGAGGCAGAGGCAGATGGATCTCTGTGAGTCTGAGGCCAGCCTGGGCTAAAGAGTGAGTTCCGGGAAAGGCTCCAAAGCTACACAGAGAAACCAAAAAACAAACAAAACAAAAACCCAGAAAAAGAAATGTTGGCATTTTGAATTAGTGGAAAAAGGAAAAATGACTCTGAAAAGGATATTGAGGGACTTGGACATTTTTATGTTGAGCTGGTGTAGAATATTATTTTAAGATGTATTACATTTGTTTATGCTGTGGAATACTTGTTTTACTGATGCAAAAAATGTGTTGCATTCTTTTATGTTGCATTTGTTTAATTCTGTGAAGCTGTGTTACTTTGCCTGCTGAAAACACCTGATTGATCTAATAAAGAACTGAATGGCCAATATTGAGGTAGGAGAAAGAAATAGGCAGAGCCAGCAGGCAGAGAGAATAAATAGGAGGAGAAATTTGGGAAGAAGAGATCAAGGAGGAGCAAGAAAAGGAGAAAGGCAGGAACCCATGGCTGATGTGTAAAATTAAAACACAAATATAATAATAATAATAAAATTTTAAAAAAATTTAAAAAAAGAAGTAAAGAAAGGCATACAGAAATAGAGAAAGGTAAAAGCCCAGAGGCAAAAGATAGGCTGGTAATTAGTTAAGAAAAGATGACTAGAAACAAGCCAAGCTAAGGCCAGGCATTCATATGTAAGAATAAGCCTCTGTGTATGATTTATCTGGGAGTTGGGTGGTGGGCCCCCAAAGAGCAAAAGAACAAAAGAGTCAAAAGAAAGAAAAACAGCCAATGACATTGAGCCTCGGTGGTAACCAGGGACATGAAAATATCATTGGGGTTCCATCATCTCTTTCCTAGACAATCAGGACAACTTGGTTAATAAGTTAGTGCGATGGTCCTACAGTCGGATGTGTGGTTAGTTCACCCCTGCAGGGAGGGAGGTTGTGCTGGAGAAGGGCAGGGAGGCTGAATAAGACCACAGTGTGAAGCTGAAACACCTGGAATGCCCATCAGGAAGGGAAGGTCAGATCTGTGCAAAGCAGCGGTAAGTTCCTATGTCAGGGAAAGACACACTGTGGAACAACATCTGTGTGTGGTCTACAGCAGCCGGGACTTAGGTACCAAGCACCACACTGTCGTCCATAGATGAGTTATCTTCCTCTTTTAGGTACCTGCACGGGGCCAAGCTGGCTCTTTGGCTTTGATGCAGAAAAGAATATATGGAAGAGCCAGTGAGAAGCAACATGGGAATTTATTTAAAAAATACAAAAGTGCTCAGGGAAAGAATGCATACAGGCTTCTGAAAGATGAATCTCAGTTGTCTCACCATTAGCCACACTGTACCAGAAGGTTCCAAGTGGCTCTCATGTCACACCTCACAGGGTTGCTAAGAAAATTCTCTCTCCCTCTCCATCTCCCTCTCCCCTCTCTGTGTCTGTGTGTCTGTGTCTGTGTATGTCTGTGTACACACATGAATGCAGACGCCCATGTAGGCCAGAAGAGGGATTCAAATTCCTTGGAGCTATAGTTACATATGGGTGGTTATAAGTCACACAGAACCAAACTCTGGTCCTCTGGAAAAGCAGCCCAGTCACTAAACTATTGAATTATTTCTCCAGTCTATATCAAGCTTTCAAAGACTTTATTCTAATTTTTAATTATGTGTATGTAAGGGGAGGAGGTGGAGTGTGTGCATATGAGTGCAGGTACCCACAGAGAGGCCAGAGGCATTAGACTGCCCTGGAGCTGAAGTTACAGACAGTGGTGAGCTGCCCAATGCAAGTGCCAGGAATTGAGCTCAGGTCTCTTGGAAAAAAATCAATATGTGCGCTTAAACATGTAACCATCTCTCCAGCCCTTAGCATGCTTTTAACAACGGTGTTCATTAGGGGAAAACATGAAAAAAAAGTACCAAAGCACAAATAACAGTTCACCATGGATCGTAGGGAATGTGAATGATTGCTACTTCTGGAGCAGGGACACCTGGTTTCATATTTTAAAATTTCTCATACCAAAAAGAAAAAAAAATCAAAATGAAAATCAAAGGTTCCAAGTTCAAAATCTGAATGCTTGAAACCCGCAGAGCGACACAAACCAAGCATGGGTAGTTGTTGTGTGCCAGTCACAGCCACAGGTGTTGGGGTGGGTGGGGGGCTACCTACACTCTGAAGTCCCTGAGTTAGTAAGGTAAAGGATCCTTTTCTTTGAAAAAAGGAATGTTCTAGAAGGGTCTGGGAATCCAGGGGTGAAGAGCAAAGAACTCTAGGGGTTCCAGGCCCTAGATGCCAGAGAGAGACCACAGGGAAGAAGGGAGCCTCATCCCATGCCATTCTCCCTACCTGTGCCTAATTCTTCTCCTCAGCCACAGATACTCCGCTGCCTGCTCACCCAGGTGGAAGGACTGCCAGCCCAGCCCTTTCAGTTCCCTGGGCAGGCACCTTTTGTCCCTTGCCTGCCTTGGGAAACAGGCTCCGTGGAGACACAGACCGGGCCTAGATTTTGCATGTTGTGGAGTTTTCTTTATGTCTGAGTTAGGCTGTCTGGCTCTGGGCCCTTGGTTGCTCTAAATTCAGCTTTCCGTGGATCTGGGAACCCCCTTTTGCCTTCAGAGGTCCCTCCCTTCCCATGCCCCTATATCTTTTCTGTGAACCCTGGCCTCACCTCACATGTCAGCCCAAAGCTGGTTTCCCACAGAAGCTCATGGAGAGTGTGACTCAGGTCTAACCAGGGTTCCTGAGCCAGAGAGTACCTCAGGTCTCCTTCCCTCAGGCAAAAGCACTGGCCCATGAGCAATGATGTCAGGTCCAGGAAATACATTCACTGGCCCTGTGTTTCCTTCCTCAGCCTGTTTTACCTCACAGGGTTCTAGAGTTGGGTGTGAAGAGCTCCTCAGCCTAAGCCAGGAGGAACAGGGAGCGAGAGGTATTTTTCCAAGTTGTAACCACAGAGCAGAAACACTCCTTAGCCTCTTGCCTGAGCCTGAACTTAAAGCCAGGGAAGAATACTGGAGAGGGATGAGTCAACGTGGGCAGGGACCCAGGCTGCACGCTGGGAGCTGGAGGGCACAGTGAGGTGCATGGGTGGCTTCCATGCCAGGCTGAGGCCGAAAGCACTGGTGAGGAGGCAATTCTCGAGCCTGAGCTCCTTCTATGGCTGTGCCACAGTTCACCCCTTCCTGATCTCCTGAAAATGGAGACAATATCATCCACAGCTCCCTTTCTGGCCTTAGAAAAGAGGAGAGTCATAAAGGCCCATGAAGGAGAGGGGAGACATTTGTTTCTGGTTGGCTATAAGTCAGTTCAGGGGCGGGGGCATCCAGCTTCCATTCCACAGGAGACATGAATAAGATAGCCCAGGAAGCTTCTCACTGCTTCCCTGGGCCCCTCTTCTCACCCCATTTCATTCCTAGTACAGAAGATAAAAAGCCCAGTTTACCCTCTGCCCATCTCATTAGTAAATGCTCTTCCAAAACATTCTTGCATCAGTGGGTCAGCCCATCTCCCTCCATGCCTTTTATTTGGGGGGTGGGGAGCAGTGAACTTTATTGATGATGGTCAAGAGAGTAGGGCTCCCTAAGCCTCTCCCCTTCTTCTGGAAGTCTATGAGGGGAGATGCTTAGTGTTGGAGGCTGAGTTGGGACCGAGACGCTGGTGGTTTGAAAGAAAATGGCCCCCAAAGGGAGTGGCACTATTAGGAGGTGTGGCCTTGTTGGAGGAAGTGTGTCACTGTGGGGGCGGGCTTTGAGGTCTCTTCTGCTCAAGCTTCTCTCAGTGTGACAGTCAGTCCACTTCCTGTTTCCTGCAAGATGTAGCACTCTCAGCTCAAGCACTATGTCTGCCTGCATGCTGCCATGCTCCCCATCCTGATGATAACAGACTGAACCTCTGGAACTGTAAGCAAGCCACCTCGATTAAATGTTTTCTTTATAAGAGTTGCTGTGGTCATGGTGTCTCTTCACAGCAACAAAAACCCTAACTAAGACAGACTCCTCAGCAGCTGAGGGCATCTTTCTTGTGCTCATGTTCTTGCTGGGGTGGGTGGTTCAAGACTTCTTACTTTGTGGAGGCCATAGAGGCCATGAGGTCCACCATCCTGTCTCTATAGCCATATTCAGTGTCATACCAGGAAATGAGCTTTACAAAGTTGTCGTTGAGAGCAATGAATGCCAGCTCCAGTATCGAAGGTGGAAGAGTGGGCATCACATTTAAAGTTACAGGAGACAACCTGCTCCTCAGTGTAGCCCAGGATGCCCTTTAGAGGGTCCTCAATGCCTGCTTCACCACTCTCTTGATGTCATCATACTTGGCAGTTATTTCCAGGCAGCATGGCAGATCCACAATGGACACACTGGGGGTAGGAACAGGGAAGGCCATACCAGTGAGCTTCCTGTTCAGCTCTGGGATGATCTTGCCCACAACCTTGACAGCACATTAATCCCAGGGATGCTTGTGGTGGATACAGGGATGATGTTCTGGGCAGCACCATGGCCATTATGCCACAACTTCCTGGAGGGGCTATCCACAGTCTTCTGAGTGGCAGTGGTAGCATGGACTGTGGACATGAGTCCCTCTACAATCCTAAAGTTGTCATGGATGACCTTGACCATGGACACTAAGCAATTGGTGGTACAGGGAACATTGCTGACAATCTTAAGTGAACTGTCATACTTCTTGTGGTTCACACCCATCAGAAACATGGGGGCATTAGCAGAAGGGGCAGAGATGTTGACCCTTTTGGTCCATGCCTTCAAGTGGGCCCCAGCCTTCTCCATAGTGGTGAAAATACCAGACTCTACAACATAGTTGGCACCAGCCTCACCCCATTTGATGTTGGTGGGATCTCAATGCTGGAAGGTGAGGATGCCTTCCCATTGATGACAAGCTTCACATTCTCAGCCTTGACTATGCTGTTAAACTTGCTGTGGGTGGAGTCACAATGGAACATGTAGACTATGTAATTGAGGTCAATGAAGGGCTAAAAGATGATGATATCCACTTTTCCAGAGTTGAAGGAATCCCTGGTAACCAGGTGCCCAATACAGCCAAATCTGTGCATTCTGACCTTCACCATCATGTGTCAGGCATGAAGCTGGTACTTCATGAAAAGATGTGGATGTCTCTGGAATATAGAGGAGCAGAGAGTCCTCCATGTCTTCTTTAACGGAAAATAGACACAGGTGATAAGAATGCATACATACTATTCATCGGGCAGTGGTAGTGTGCTCCGTTAATCCCAGCACTCGAGAGACAGAGGCAGGTGGATTTCTGTGAGTTCAAGGCCATCCTGGTCTACAGAGTTAGTTTCAGGACAGGTTCTAAAGCTACACAGAGAAACCCTGTCTTGAAAACAAACAAACAAACAAACAAACAAAAAAAGGGATACATATTATTCATGCACCAGTTCATCTACACAGCATCTTTTACATTCCAAACCTGTACTGTGCCCCAGGAACATTCCAGAACACAAATGAATGCACAACCATCCCAAAACTCACAGAATTTGAAATATCCAGAGAAGGCAGAGGAGAAAAGAATGACCATAGGGGTGTGTCACATTATCAACTTGTCCTGGGTGATAAGAAAAACAGGTCCTCTGGGGGCAACAGTGTGTGTGTGTGTGTGTGTGTGTGTGTGTGTGTGTGTGTGTGTAGAATAGAGAAAGCATGCATTCTAGTATCTGCTAGTAGGAATATCTGACCAGATCTGTAAAGTCCAGTCACACAGCTGGCTATGGATACATTCATGTGAGCATGTTTGGTTGCGAGTGGTATATACAAATAAGGACCAGAGCCTTTTGGAGAAGAAGGTTCTAAACAAGAGTTTTGAAGAATTTTACTTTTGTTATTTTGTTGTGTGTCTGTATGTGTATACGTGTGTGTGTGGGGGTGTTGTGCGCAAGAGTCAGATACCTACAGAGTCGCCAGAGGTTGTAAGCCTCCCTGCATCAATGGTGGGAACTCAAGACAGGTCCTCTGTAAGAGCACTACACACACTCTTGTGGCTTAGCCACCTCTCTGGCCTCAGTACCTGTATTTTAATCTCAGCCTCTGCCTGTATTTTTGTTTTTGTGTTAGTCATTTGGCCTAGTCTAATTTTTCAGACTCTGAGCTCTCGTAGACCTGAGTACTTGACATGGTTGGGCTCCAGGGCTGGGGCAACTGTTTGGGGGAGAGTAGGGGCTGAGCGGAGTGTTTACCATCACACCGAGGCACCCACCAACATGTTGCTTTCTCACTCTTAGAAAGCTTCAAAGACAATCCAATCCCTTCCATACCATGAGCATATTTTTAAAGGGTGCAGAAATGTCCACAGAAGTGGCTGGAGAAACTGAGGTCAGAATGGAGGAGAACATTGAGATCTTACAGGACAGATGCTGTAGAAGGGGATATTCCCTAACCCTTCACCCTTTCTTTCCTCCTCTTCCTCACTTTCTCCGACCCCTTGCAGAAGGGCCATCTGGAAGGAAGGCTGACTGTGTGCTGAACTGGAACACTAGCTGGAGGCGTCTCGTGAAGGCCCCTACCAAGGTGCCTTCTCTCTGTGTTCCTCGGTTTTTCTATAATCTCCAGTACGATAAGCAAACCCATCCCTGCGTGTCTGACACCCTTGATCCTGCTTCTACACCCTCAGTTCTCTGTGAAGCAGAACCAAAGGCAAGTGCCTTATTGTGAGTAAGTGAAATGGCTGCTGACTCTTGCTAGATGGTCTGCTGCATTCTTAGCCAGGAAGAGTTCCATGCTCTTGCACCCCAACACTGTGGCATGTCTGTTGGCACCCCATTCTATACTGTTCTGTATTTCTGGTGTCAGATTCCAAACAGGCCAACCTCAGGCCTGAACAAAGAAGGCAGCTAAGACATTCTCCACTCTGCCAGCTAAGGGAGTATTTGCTTGTTAGACATTAACCTAGACTGGGAAAAAGCCACACCCCTTCTCAGGTGGCCTCCATGGCAGACAAGATAAGGAGCACTATTAGTGTGTGCCTCTGTCCAGCCAACCAATACACTAGGCATTTATAACCAGTGATTCTAACCCTCACACCCCATGATTAATGGGAGACAGGAAGCCTCAGTGTTTAGACATGGAAACTGAGGCTTAAAGGTCGACGGGTTTGCCCAAAGCAGCCCATTTGCAAGAGGCAGAGACAGAGCAGGCTAGCTATCTCCACAGGCAGGACCAGAATCACCAGAATCACCAGGACACCCTCCCCCAAAAAACTCACGTGAAGATGAAGATGCCCAGAACCCTTCCCCCAGCTCCCTCCTGCTCGCTACATGATATGGGCAAATATTCCACATCTCCTACCATCTGGTCTCCACACAGCTCTGAATCCCCTGCTCATGTATGTCTAGATTTTCTTGCTGACAGAATGATTAGGTTGGTCCATCATATTAGGCAACAATTTCTCCCCTTATCCACCTCAAATCTATTACTGGGGGTAAGTGATGGAATCAGCTCATCAGGCCTGTGTATGTCAGCACTGATCAGCTGCTGGTTCTGTGTGAGGAAGGAGGTGGAGCTGAGAAGTGACTGGGCCTCCCTGGCCTGGCTTGCATAGAGGCAGTGTTCTACCGTAGGCTCTAGATTTTCTCTTGCTTGTGTAGGGTATTCTGATTGTGAGTTTAGTGTGGCACTGGCCAAACAATGGGTTTCAATGTGAATTGAAACCCAATGTGTTTAAACACCTGGTCCCCAGCTGGTGGCGCTGTTTGGGGAGGTTGGATATTTGGATGACTTTTGGAGCTAGGCCACTAAGGACAGGCTTTGAGAATAATAACCTATTGCTGCTGTAAGGACCAGCCTCCAGCAGCTCAGCGATTGAGGGGGATCCACAGCGTCAGGGAACTAATCACCTAACTTGACTTTTCTATCTGAGGGAGTAAAACTTAATTCTCTGGGGCTGATGAGGGAGCAAAACTTAACTCTCTAGGTCTGACAAAAAAGTGAAACACCAGGCACACACACACACACACACACACACACACACACACACACACCCCTCCAACATGTCAGGATCTCACCTAGGGTGCTGATGAATAGCAAGCCTTCAGCAGTTCAGAGAAACTGAAAAGGAGATGCAGAGCCGGCTAACTACTGGACAGACAAACAGACACACAAAGAGTTTTCTGAGGGCCAAAGCTTAGTTCTTCTTTTATTTTTCTTTCTGTTGCTTGTTCTGCTCTGTTCTTTTTCTGATCTGTTTTCTGCCCTGATGTTTCCAATCTTGATGTCTTCCTTCTAACTCTCCTTCTCTGCCTTTCCCAGGGTTTTCCTTCTCTCGTTTCTTTTGCTTTTCCTCTTACAGCTTACATACCCCAGTAGAATCTTTCAAGCAGTATAACAATTACAATGTGGTTACATCCTATTTTTTAAGTGCATGATTACAATGAATACAGGTAAAAAAAACAGCATTTTTTTCATATCCCTTACCTGATTGAACATTTTGTATATTACAGGTGAAAAACAAGTTGTCCCGAGAACCCACATACATTCATACCCAAGCGGCTTGTTATAGATTAACAGAATGGAAGCAGGCAAGGTATTTTTCTCAGTCAGTTCTTTCACTGGCAAGCTGCGTTTTGCAGTTACAAAGTGGGTAGTGTTGCTCTGGATGTTGTGAATCTGTTGCTCTGATTGGTTGATAAATAAAATACTGATTGGCCAGAAGCCAGGCAGGAAGTATAGGCGGGATAAACAGACAAGGAGAATTCTTGGTGGAAGAAGGCTGAGTCAGGAGACGCCAGCTTGCAGTCCAGGGAGCAGCATGCAGTGCCACACAGGTAAAGCCACAGAAAATGTGGCAACATATAGATTAACAGAAATGGGCTGAGTTTAAATGTAAGAGCTAGTCAGTGGAAATCCTGAGCTAATGGCCAAACAGTTTTAATTAATATAAGCTTCTTGATTATTTTATAAGTGACAGTGGGGTCCGTGGGGCTGGGCAAGACTTGGGAAAATTTCAGCTACTTCAATCACTTTACTATTTATCTCAAAAGGTAATCTTATAAGAAGTCTTAGAAGAATCACAAATCTAAACTTTTACATATGAAAAACAGTCAGCTCTACTTAAATTCTCAGGGTGCATACCCACTCATCAACAGTCTTTTATATCAGGAAGCTGAGGGCAGAAATGGGTACAAGGAATTAGTTATCACCCTTGATCCCAACCCATCCCAGCAAGAAAGGTGCATCAGCCAGCAATAGCCAGGCTATCATTGTCCTTGTTTCTTGATCTCAACGAGTCCCTCACTCAACTATGTGCCTTTCTAAACTTCAAATTGTTCCCCAAGATTTTCTGCCTCAAAGCCATTAACAAAAACATCTTAATCTATCTTTACTAACAACCAACATGTCTAAATTCTTTCTAAGAATGGTGGTTGAATCATTAATCTGCTTCAGCAGCAATACTTGGAAAAAGTCTATCTATTATTATAAGTACCACTAATTGCCCAGTGAGGGGCAAGAACCCCCCTGAGAGTTTTCATGCAACCCATAGATTATGAGGAATGTGGTGACCATGAAGGCCATCAGAGTATGCTCAGTAACAGCATGAGGTCCTCAGGACACCTAGTCCCCAAGGCTTTGCCTCTCCAAGGCTCTCGCAGGTGTGGCTTTGCCAACCACCCAGCCATGTTCCACAAATTCCAGTGCTGCCTGTTGGTCCCCTCACATGGCTCCCAACAATGACCCAGCTCCATTTCCGGTCTAAGCTCTTGACTTCCTTGTCCCCATTACTAGAGAAGTCACTGCTGTAAGCTTTTCTACCACAAGCTGACTGGCCCACTCTGGGTGCTATGCCTTTCCATCATGATGGACTGTAATTCTCTGAACCACGAGTCCAGATAAATCCTTCCTCCCTGATGTTCTGTTGGGATTCGGTCACCAAGATGAAGGCAGTAACTACCATAAGCAGGCTTTCCCACTCCTACCTACCGCCTTGCTCAGTAGTGTCTCAAATCAAGTGCTCATGTGGGCCTCACCATACCGTTTCTCTTATCAGACCTCCTTGGCCTCTTGTTGGTCCAGATTTGCACTGTCCACCAAAAGCATCCTGCTGTGTGGGTTTTCAGCATCACTTCCTGCCACTGCCAAGGTGATGGATCCTAGGCAGTAGGTGCCGAGTATCACAGAACCAGGGTCAGAGGAGGCCAGAGCAGAAATCAGTTGTTCCAGATGCAAAAAGGGCTAATCAGATTAGTGACAGTATTGAGAGACTGGAATCTGGACACCACTGGTGGTAGCAGTGGCTGCTGATCTCTCTCATACTGTGTGTTCTGGGAGATCTCTGTGCAGTTGCTGGTCCCAGACCTGGAAACACTTTCTCCATTTCCGTTTCTTACATGTGTTCACAGGAGAGAGGAAAAGCTCCCAGAGGCCACTGTGGAGATGGAAGGGAGGACAGTGACAGCCCCAGCTTATGCACAGGGTGCCCTGTCATCTGTTCCTTAAACAAACCAGCAACCCAGGCTGGAATCATGCCCATCTCTGACATTTGAGAGGCCCAAAGCAAAAGCAAAGGAGGAGGCCCACGCGCCATGTGTCTAAATATTTGAACATTATAAATCAAACTAATAAACTTCGAAATAAGGTTTGTTCTTCCCTTCTGCCTTGACAAATACACATTTAGCAGAACCTCAAAGGCCAGGCTCTGATTTCACATCTTGTAGGGTCCGTTCAGTTGTGGACTATGGAATTCAGAGGGGCAGAGGAAATGAAGCCAACTCTCTCTTTTCTCTTTCCCCACCCTGGAGACTTAAGTGAGCAAAGGACTCCCCAGTTTGGCTGTCCAGCCTCCATCTGAGTCTTTATAGAGCAAAGAAGAGGCCACGAAGGGGAATAGCCAAACAAGACTATTTTATGTGTGTGTGCACACGTGTGTGTGTGCACGCATGCACACACATGACCACACATTTTTTTTTTTCTTTTTTGGTCTTTTTTACGGGTTTGGAGAGTGAACCCAGGGGCTCCTTCTTACAAGGCAAGTGCATTACAGACTGAGCCATCTCCCCAGCCCCAAACACAGCTATTTCCCCAGGAACTTCCTGGGTCCTGCTACCCAGAGAATTGAGCCGAAGGGAGGTGGGGACCATGAGACACCTCATGAGCCTGCAGCCACTTGATCTGGAACAGGCTCAGGGTAGAGCTACCCCGTGTACCCCGTGTACCCCGGGAGTCCTCTGACCCACACATCAACATCAAGGAATCATTTTCATTCATCCCCAGAGTCACTGCATATCAAAGGACCTCAGTGACCGCCTCCCACACACCAAACACCAGCAGGGCCAAGACTTGACCCAGGTCCTCCTAACTCCTAATTCCTGTTGAGTCTCCCCTTTCTGTTACCTGCCCCCCCCCCCCCCGCTTTCTCAACCAGCGAAATACAAAGCTAATTCTCTCTTCACCCCCATCAGAACCTTGTATGTCCTTTGCTTCCTTCCTCCTTCAAAGAGAAAAATCACCTGGTCACAGGTCTCCTCAGCCAGCTTTCCTAAAACAGGTAAGCTGTGACCTCCTTTTCTTGGTCCCACTGTCCTGGGGACTGTGCCACAGCTCAGCCCCTGACACCTATGCTCTGACCTCAGTCAACTTGGACTTCTGTGTGTAATTAGGTCCTTCTCTTTCTCTCCAGTTCTTTCCACCTCAGCACCCATGTCTCCCTTAGCCTACACCCACCCACCTCTTTACCTGGGCTTGGAAGGCATCTGCCCCTTTCCTGACCCCAGCAACAAAGCGAATGTTTGGTCAATTATCTCCCTAGTAACAAGTTGTGTGCACCATGCCTAGGATTACTGGCCCCCTGACTAGGAGCCAAGCCGATGGGCTCCCTACAGGATGGGAGCCTGCATTGTTGATGAATGGATCTCTCTGAGAGATAAGGAGGAATGCACCAATGACAACCACCTCTTGGCTCCCTCTTGAAAGCCACAGTATCATTTGGTGGGAAAAGTCTCTTCCAGGAGCAGCTGGCAGAAGCTGACAGGCTCTGGCCCAGGACTTGGCATCCTAATTGCTCTCTGGAGAGGAGAGGGGTGTCACCATCCGCCTCAGTAGCCTGGCAAGGTCAAGGTCTTTTATTTAAGGTGGTCCTCATGAGCCAAAAGCAGGCTCTGGTATTTATAGGATATTAATATGTCTTTATTGGAGGTGTGGGAAGCCAATCCAGGAAAACGATGCAAGACAGGGCATTTTGTGTTTCAAAACCTCAAAAGTAAAGGGTGGGGTTTCTCCTGTTACCTTACTATAGAGGCAAATGACTGGTATGAAAGGGTGATCCTCAAAGGTAGCCGTGGGGGAGTTAAAGCTCCTATCTTCTACCTTCCAGGGCCTGCTTGTTTGTTGTAGGAGGGGCCTACTTCCACCCCAGGGTCATGTACAAGTCACAGAGGCTTCTGGCTTCTGACAGGTGAGCAGAGGGCCTCCGGTGACATTCCCGAATGACACAAGTGATTTGTGATGACTAGTGACCTGGTCAATCAAGACCTTGGCTTCTAGTCCCAGGTTTATCCCCCGGGGAGGTGACTTTTATCTTCCTTGTCTCTGTGTGCAGCATCCTTTGTCTTCTACACACACACACACACACACACACACACACACACACACACACACATGCTTGAGTGCACACTCACTCTCTGGAATATGCTACAGACACCACTTCTTTCCATGAGGGTCTCAGCCCGCACTGAGCTCAAACAAGTCCTCTAACACCTCTCCTCTCTGCCATCACATTAGCTGACATTCAAGGAGCACTCCGATGGCAGATGTGGCACCTAGTTAACCAGCTGCTTGATAATCTTCATACTGCTGTCCACACTCATAACCCTGTCCACTCAGAGTGCAGACACAGTGGTGGGTGGGGAGGGGTATGTCGGGTGTTGAAGGTCATCTCCAGTGCTTCTGTAACCAGTAGGAAAGGGCAAGGTTCATCCCCTTAAAACCACACCAACGTGACTCAAGAGACAGAATGAGGCACAGGTGGTTAATGGGGCAACAGGCTCTGGTCAGACCCTCGGGCACTACCCACAGTTCTTTCCTCTTTAACATCCCCGAGTCTCGGCTTCCCCATTTGCGAGCTAAGCCAGAGCTGCCCACAAATGCCCACCCAGATAGAATCCTGTGTGACATGCACAGGCTGGTGGCAGTTGGTCTGGCTTGGTGGCTGCTGCTGGGATCGAGAACCCAAGCCTTTCCTGGGTGGAGTGCAGCCGGCTTTCCCTGCCCACTCCCGCAGCGAACTGCTGACAGCGGCAAAGCCACGTTGCCATGCTTGGGGGCTGGGGGTGAGGGTGTAGACAGGACGGGACACAACTCTCTTGGCTTTGGTCTTGATGGAAAAAAAAAAGAAATGAATGTTTGGGTTTGATTTCGTCTGAGGCTTTCCGAGAGCGCCTGGCTGGGCCGGGCCCTGCATGGGGAGAGGGAATAGGGGGTCTTTAGGACCCGGCACGCTGGGGCCAGCGGTGCCGGGAGGCCAACCTGCCGCGGCTTGAATGGGAGGCGGGCGGCGGCGCCGAGAGGCTAGCGGCGGCATAGCTCTGTGGTCGCCAGGCAACCGCCCTGACGCAATGCAAAAGAACGTCCCTTCAAAAAAAGAACCGTGCGGAGAATTCGCAGTGTTCCGGAGCTCGGGAGGCGGGAGCCGAGAGCGCCTAGGGCAGGCGCGGGCTGGCTGCAAGGACCGCAACAGCTCCGGCGACGCGGCTGGGGCGCAAGAGGTGGGTTCTTGGCGGTGCGGGTTAGCCAGGCGCTCAGGCGCCCAGGTCTTCAGGGCAGGCAGTGTGGGGGCTCTGGATCCCAGAACCCTGGAGTGGAGACACCACCATAAGACAGCGTGGTCCCTTCCCATTTGCTCCTGGGGTCTCAGGCCTCTTTGGAAGGCATGGAGGAGCCAAGTGTGGACTCCATGCCTCAGGCCCTAGCTCTCTGTTGACCCTTCCAGGGTTGTGATTCCCGATGGGGATTTGAGAGTCTATAATCTGAGAGGGAGGAACCCCTTGGGACTCTGGTCCAGGTCTACTCATCTTGGCTGGTGACCCCACACCTACACTTCTAAGGGAGATGAGAGTTCTGGCCTCAAGGGTTCAATCCCCAACTACTCTGAAGTGACTCAGGTACCCCAAGAGTGAAGCCAGGGAGACCCGAGGAGACCGCATACCCAAATGTTGCTATGGGAATGAGCAGGTCAGCCAGGAAGCAGGGTACCTGGATGGCCGGAAAGAACAAGGGGCCACGATGGGCGGGGGAGGGGGGACAGTGTCCTCTCAGATGTGGTTTCTGTTGTATGCATCAGTTCTGCTGTGGGTAAGCCCTCCTGGGAACATCTGAAAATGGATTGGCTCTGGGTTGGCGTCCCCAGTTTCTGTCTGACACTCACAGCAGGTTCTGTCTATCACCATCCCTACCACCACCAGACTATCATTCCTGGAGAATCCTGGGTGAGAACCGGTCCTTGTGCAGAGTGCTCAGTAGATATGGCTCCGAAGTAGCTTCCCTTCCATACCCAAGTTCTCCTCCCCTGCCTTCTTCCAGCCCTCTCTTTCTTCTCTCCTACCCTTCTCTCTCTCTTTCTCTCTCTCTCTCTCTCTCTCTCTCTCTCTCTCTCTCTCTCTCTGTCTCCTATTCTACCAGGCTTGGGACTCACTGGTCAAAGTCCTGGCAAAGCCAAGGTAACTAAGGTACCTGTTAGTCTGTCCTCATCCTCGGGATGGGGGACTCCTGCCAGAGTGGTTTTCAAGAGCTTGGCAAAGCCGCATGCTGTACTTCAAGCAATAAAAAGTGGCCTCTTTCCCCAGTCGCTACAGATCTCACTGCTGAGAACCCATCACATTCTTGGTCATTTGAACCTTACAATTACCCTTTGAGGAGACAGTGTGAGTCTCAGTGTGGAGGGTTTGGAGTCTGAGAGGCTAAGAAACTTGGAGCAGTTTGTGTGGTTTGGGAAGGTACAGAGACATCCACGTGCCTAACTCCCTGCCCTCCGGAAATGCTCATAGAGGAAGATTGCCTCTAGGGAATCCACCATGGCCCAGAGACAGGAAGAAACCGTTCACACCCACATGAAATCACAGTCACGAAGGGCTTGTCTCGTGGCCTGAGAAAGTCCCCAGCATACATAAAAGACCTGACTTGTTACCGAGCACTGCATAGACTGGGCTTGGTAGCCCATGCCTGTAATCCTGGCACCTGGGAGTTCCAGGCAAGAGGATCAGAAGTTCAAGATCATCCTGGCTACCTAGCAAGTTTAAGGCTAGTTTGGACTACACGAGACCATATCTCAAAAAAGAGGGTGTGGGAGGAGAAGAAAAAGAAGCAACTGGAATATCCTATTAATTGCACTTTGGGTCAGGGGCAGTGAGGAGGAAGGAAGACAGATCCATTATGAAGGAGACCCAGAAAGATGAGACTGGCTGAGCTCCTAGGAAACAAGAAGGACAGGCAGATGAGCTAGAGTTTAACAGGAAGTGGCAGGTGAGCCTTGCTAATTAGTCACCTGTAGCCTCTGAGCACCCATGAAGGCTGGATTGACAGGATCTGGGGACCTGGGTCAGGGATCCTACCCCTTAAGGACCATTTCTCTCCCAAATAACAGCTAGCACTTCTCTCTTAAGTAGAAAGCAAAGGAAAGGAGAAAGAGGACACCAGGGGTCAGAGGTTGTACTACGATATCACCACCCTTCCTATCCTGTCCCCAACCTGTCTTCCTCTACCATGCCGCCATGCCAGATCAGCTCAGGGGCAGCTCTGTGGATCGTAGCCCTGGGTCCCATGAACATCAGGGCTTCGAAGGGCCCTGTTCTCTAAGGTAGCTCTCCTGCATTAGGTCCTCTTCACACCTCAGCCTCTCCAGGAGGCCCAGGTAACTCCCTTCATGGAGGCATTTCCAGAGTACCACCCAATGGTTAGTACTTCTATGTCTTACCTGTGGTAAGACTGAGCCTTCCTTCCTCACTGGAACTACAAATTCTTTTCAGGAATACCCTGATCCAAATGTGGGAGTGGGTTGGTGGTGAATCTCCAGAGCTCCCTTCCTGAGTATGTTACATGGGACCTGTAGGGCAAACCTGAGTCAAACCTCATGTTCCAGGTTGGAGGGCAAGACTTGCATGAGTCCAGGCTTTGGCCTATGCAGTGGCTACTGTCCCCGTTCTTAAAGGCTGGCCTGTATTTCCTCATTCCAAGAAGTCAGCAGAGCCTCTGGGCAGGGCCTGGGGACAGACCAATGGCAGCTGGAAGGACCTGGGGTGGGAAGGTGGCTGTAGAAACCTTGAGAAAGTTTTGATGAGGACCTGTTTGACCAGGAGACCCCCTGGGAGCCTGGCTTTCCCTTATCTCCTACCAAGTCAGAAGTGATATCAAATGCCTAGCCTCTGTGCATGCACAGGTGCTGAACCCTGGGGACACAAGACAGTCCTGAGCCTGACCAAACCAAGTAGTCAGAGAGGCAGCTGCTCCAGGCTCAGAGATGGCTGTGCTGCCACCTCCTCTGTCTTCTTGATTGGTTGGCCATGCTGGAAACATGGCCGAAGGTGCCTGCAAGCCTGTTAGCCAGTTTGAGTGAAAGCAAGCCTGACAGCGAGTTCTGCCCACATGGAGGCTTCTTTTGATGTGTTCACCTCCAAAGCACTCCGACAGATCCTGGGAGCCTGTCCTGGAGGCTTTCTGACATCCCAGCCATCTGCCTCTTGGCACCCATAACCAGCCCTCCTTGGAGCACTCTCTAGATGCTTTTACCTTGCAAGTCCATCTGTCCCTCACATTCGTTCATCAGCCCCCACCCCCCTCTGGAATACCTCTGTCTTCAAAAGAGATGAGCAAAAGAACATGTTTGCTTTACTGATGGCTGGATGCTCGTGCTGCCCCAGAGAACAACAGCACACCTGCACTGCTGCCTGTGGAAGGGGTGGGGTTTCCCACTCAGTGAACCATGGCAGGAGGGAGTCTCCATTTGAATGTACTCCCCCCACCCCAGCCTGGCGAAACCACCCAGAACACCCAACCTCTCTTTATCTTCAAAGCCTTTTTAGGATCATGTGGAGGATTCTTGCAAAGGGGGCCTTACCCTCAAGGAGCAAAGAATCTGGTCAAGGCTGCGGAGGAGTAAATGCAATTTGCACAGCGTAAAGGGTGACATTAAGTTGGTGCTCTGCCCATCTTAGAACATACAGACACTTTGCTGGGTGGTAGTGTTTGGGAAGTTGCTTTCCCAGGGGACAGGCCAAGGAGAACACCAGCCAGGCCCCGTCAAGGGCAGGGGGTGGCAGTCCAGTTTGAGGTGTCTAGTAACACACACATTTGATCCCCCTAGACCATCAGGTTGGTTCTCCTATGATCCCATTTTATGACCTTAAAGACTGAGGCATTAGGTTGTTCTTCCACCATAACGGAGGTAGTTGGTGGCCAGGCTCCCCCATGTCTGTCTGCCCCATCCTTCACTGTCTTGAGTCTCTCTGAAGCACCAGATTCTTTCCTGATGTGGCCCATCTTCTGCTGACACAATAAGGAATGAAGTCGCACAACTCACTTTCTCTTCTGCCTTCCGTCACTCAGAACAAAGATTCTCTCTTATACCCCAGTGTGGGCACAGCATGTTCCTACAGGCAGCTATAGACCATCCTGGACAGTCCCAGCTTGACTTAGGCCAGCTATAACCCTACTTGTACCCTTCACTGTGTTCCATCCCAACTCCAAAAAAATAACCTAAGACCCTCCAACCACTGAGCAGACAGCACAGCCAGATACAGTGTAGAGATGTGGTACTAAAGCAGACACAACTGTGTACCAGGAATCCTCTTAAGAAATCCTTACAAAAACAAACAAACAAAACAAACAAAAAGAAAGAAAGAAAGAAAGAAAGAAAGAAAGAAAGAAAGAAAGAAAAGAAAGAGAGAAAAGAAAAAAAGCCGGGCGGTGGTGGTGCATGCCTTTAATCTCAGCACTCAGGAGGCAGAGGCAGGTGGATCTCTGTGAGTTCCAGGCCAGCCTGGTCTACCAAGTGAGTTCCAGGAAAAGGCGCAAAGCTACACAGAGAAACCCTGTCTCGGAAAACCAAAAAAAAAAAAAAAAAAAAAGAGAGAAAAAAAAAAAAAAAAGAAACCCTTGCAAAATGGTTGGGCCTTGGGAGCTTGCAGAATGAAACAGAAAGCAAATAGAAGACATTCCCACTTGAACCAGACTTTGTTGATTTTGCTTATTTGAAGTTGGAGCCTTTTATCATGGATTTGTATAGGCCTAACTGCCTTGTTGGGGGACCAGGACAAATGCCCCGTGGGACATTTTCCAGTGGGCCACTATGTCCTTAACTGTGAAGTGGTTTCACTGAACTGTGAACTGAGTTTCCTGGGAAGTGTGTGCTGCTCCTGTAGCTAGCATACACACCCCAACTGCCTTTTGCTTTTATAGCCACAAACTGTTCTAGAGGTTACTGTCTGATTCCTTGGAGCCACTGTGGTCTTTGGAGAGAGTTCTGTGGTCACGTGGGGCAGATGGCTGGGACAGTGACTTATCAATGGTCCTCCTTCCAAGGAGGGCCCCCTTCCTTCTCTTCATTTCTTGAGGCTCCATTCCACCCCATTATTCTACCTCTCAGGAATCTTCCTCCACACTTGCCAGAGAAGCCCTAACGCCGGGTGACAGAGGGGACACAATGAGGAGTCTGGGTCTCCTCATAGACCGCCGCCTCCTTGCCGCAGCCCCACGCTTTCTGCCCTGCATTCAGGGATGATGTAAATCAGCTGTGTGGCTCCTGGGAGCCACGGCCCCTCCCAGACCCATAGGGAAGCACACATCTTTCTTGGCAGTTTTCTCAGCAACTTTTTTCACTGGGCAAATGAAAGCCAACTCACAGGCGTCTCGCAGGAGGCCTGTGGAGCCAGGCCTATTAATTATTCAGCACTGACCTAGCACTTTGCATTTGCGAAGATCTTCATAAGTATTTTTATAGATTCTTCCCTCATAGTGTCTCAGTTTGACAAAACAAGGCTTCCCCTTTCTTAGACAATGGAAGCAGGACTCTGTTTAGAGTCCAAAGGTTCAGTTTAGTCAGCCCCACTAATGGAGCCATGTGACCCTGGGCCAGTCTCATGACATCTCTGGTTTGGGGTTTGTATGGGGTCTAACACTTGGTAAGGTTTCTCCAGGTCAGGCCACAGAAAAAGTTTGTAAACGGCAGTGTGGTTTGAAAATGTTTATGGACGATCTTATTGCAGGTATGCAGATAGAAGCATTGAATCCTGAGTGGAGAGGCAACCATTAGCACAGGTCTCGGCAAACCAAGCCTTTTTGCGTGAAGGTCCTTGAGAGAATACAGGTAAGTAGTTCTGTTGCCTGTGGCTCCAAAATGTGGTTGCCAGCCCACTGGCTGCTCTCACTTGAGAAGCTGTCCCGGAAGGAAGCAGAGGCCAGTGACACACTGTTCACTGACAGCTCAGTAGCAGCTCTCGGGCCGTGTCTCTCCAAGCATGTGGGCTTGGAGCTAATGCCTTTCTCCACATCCCCAGACTGAGCTTGCCCCAAAGAGTTCTTATTTTCATATCCCTCAGAAATGGCAGGATCCCAAGGGGAGAATATACCCATGCTGCCAGCGGGGCCCCACCTCCCCCATGACTTACGTTGGACCCCGTTCCATCTTCTTGTCCTCCCACACTGGCCTAACATCAGGACTGTCTCTTGGTCAGCCCCCTACACATAGGCAGAAGTCAGTTCCTACACCATACAAGTTCTAAGGGTCATGTGGTTTGTCCAGGGGTGGCATGCTGGGTGTGGCAGAATCATCTTTAAGCTCAAGTGTCCCCAGAGCAATGCCTGTTTGCAGAGGAGGACCCCAGACTCGGGACACACTCCAGCCTCTTTGGAAGGAAGGGGTGGATTATCATGGTGCTTTGTTGCAGGAAGGAACGATCCAGGCAGCACCCAGATGACAGCACACACACACACACACACACACACACACACACACACACACACACACACACACACACACACATACTCACACACACACACACACAGAAGAAAGTCAAAACCATTCACACACACACATAGACAGATCCACACACACACAGAGAAAGATCATAAGACAACATGACAACACCACACACACACACACACACACACACACACACACACACACACATCTCAGCACAGTTAGCCCCCCCCCCCCCCCCCGCCCTTGTAGCTGGGGATGCCCCATTCCAGGTGCTCCCAACCACACTGACTCGGAGCTGGAATAAAAATGGGCCTGGGAAGGGGAAAGATGACTGGCAGAGGGCCAGATCAGCGGGTGTCCCTCCTGCTTCGGTCACCATGGCAACTCCAAGGAGGAGGAAAAGGACTCTGGGCAGTGCCCAGCTTGTATCATCAGCTGGGGGGGGGGGGGGCGTTGTGGGAGGGGACTGTGTCCCCTCCTCTCACCCCCAGCCCGGCAGTGCTGAGGCGCATCTGCCAAGCATCATGGTCACATTACAGATGACACCTTCCAGGTTGGGTGAGTTGGGTGGGAGCGCCCCACCCCTATGTAAGATAAGCATCAGGTTTATGATTAAACCTGCACAAATAAGCCTGCCTGCCCAGACCTAAGACTCTTCCGGCACCTGAGAAAACTGTGGAGTCCACTGAGTCCTTTTCCTTCCTCATTTCATCCACCCCATGGCTCTATGACTGCTTCATCTTCAGAGAAGGAGCCCAGAGCAGCATAAGAAACAAGAAGGTGCGTGCAGGCTGTCAACTGAGCTCGCTTTGTCCTCCACTCTTCAGCCTTGGAGACCCCCTCAGAGCACAGCCTATGGGTAGAAACAGGGGGTGCTGTGAGGGCTGGCTGCCCTAGTAGGTTGATTAGGAGGCCAAAGACACTGTCGTTAGGTCACAACTTCCTGATGGAGTTTGCCACTGTGACACGCAGGCACACTCAGCAGAGGAACACTGACTTCCTTGTGTACAATGTGAGCCTCTGCCCACTGACCAAGCTTGGCCTGGCAGCAGCAGCAGAGTATTGGGCAACCAGACAACGTTGGGGTGTGAAAGCCAGACTCACTGAAGACATTCCTTCTACCTGCCTTGCTAAGAAAAGACAGATCCCGAGGGAGCTTGATCCATGGTGGTGGCCAGTTCTTCATTCCAGAAGCTCCTCTAAAATAACTAAGTAACACCTGCTGAGGGTAAGTTCTCTGTATGGGTGAGACTCAGGAAAAAGCCAGCCCTGTCCAGATAGTATGTTCTAGAAAACAACACAGCAGCCCCAGGCTGTGGGCTGTCACCAAGGTAGCCTATGCCTTAAATGGGTCACTCGGTCCCCAACTCACTTTGCCCAACTGTGTACTCTAGAGGATCTGACTGACCTTCCTTGTTGTATACGGGTGGCCTGTAGTCACAGTCAAGGTGGTCCTCCAGGTGAGGACAGCATCACTGGATAGCACAGAGCTGGGACAGAGCTAGCTATCTCCAGGATAGTCGTCTGCCAGAGGATATATGAGCCCTGTCCTGTTGAGCTATATAACAAGGGAGAGAGCCCAGCCCTTAGCTCCAAGCTCAGCCTTGTTACCCTGCTGGCATTGTCCTCTCCACACCTACCCAGTACCAACCCATGCCCTGCTAGTTCTTTCTGATCTCTGTGCCTCAGTTTACTCCTAGAATGGGATGATCACACCATGCAGTCACAGCTCCTCAGGCTCACAATATGCTTTTTCTGCAGAGTGCCTGGAAGCCTGGCCGTGTTAATAGATAGTACCTAGAAACATGGTTGCTAGGGCAGAATCCAAGATGTACTGTAGAAGATAAAGGTTAGTGGAGTCCCAGAGAAACATCCACAGGCACAAAGGAAAGGGCCACTGAGAAAAGACGGCATCTGTACACCTGGTCTTAGGCCTAAGTTGAGGAGTGTCAGGGTATGGTAGGCATCAGTGGGTGAGGAGTGTTGGGTATGGTAGGCATCAGTGGGTGAGGAGTGTTGGGTATGGTAGCCATGGTGGGTGAGGACTGTCAGGGTATAGTAGCCATCAGTGGGTAAGGATTGTCAGGGTATGGTAGGCATCAGTGGGTGAGGAGTGTCAGGGTATGGTAGGCATCAGTGGGTGAGGAGTGTTGGGTATGGTAGCCATGGTGGGTGAGGACTGTCAGGGTATAGTAGCCACCAGTGAGTGAGGAGTGTTGGGTATGGTAGCCATGGTGGGGTGAGGACTGTCAGGGTATGGTAGGCATCAGTGGGTGAGGAGTGTTGGGATAATGGGATTAAATTGCTACCAATCCATGGAAATAACTTAATGATTATAGGAATATTTTTTGGGAGGGGGGTTAACTCACGATACAGGAAACTCACAGTACAGGAAATAGGGACTGAGGCATGGTCCAGGGCTGTTCTCTGGAGAGCTCTGCCTTGATTTGTACCAGCATCCAAGACCACGAGGTAGTGAAGAGAGGGGCAGCACATATGTCATCCAAGGTTGATCACTGAATAATGTTCATGAACACCATGGCATCACTGGGGTATGGTAGTCATCAGTGGGTGAGGAGTGTTGGGGTATGGTAGGCATCAGTGGGTGAGGACTGTCAGGGTATGGTAGGCATCAGTGGGTGAGGACTGTCAGGGTATGGTAGGCATCAGTGGGTGAGGACTGTCAGGGTATGGTAGGCATCAGTGGGTGAGGACTGTCAGGGTATGGTAGGCATCAATGGGAAGTTGACAGAAGATAGAGACCTCCCAGCTTTCCCCAGCAAGACCCTGCCCCCAAGAACCAGCGTTTCAGCCTTGAGGGACCTTGTAGACTCAGAACAATTGAGGCTCAAATGTGTTAAAGCCCTCTGGGAACTATGACCTTTGATGTTCTGCTTGTGCTGAGCCTGGGGCACTTTTCTGTTCCTATGTGCTAAATAATGTGCCTCTTTTCCTGGGTGATGTCCACAGCCCCTTGCCAGTGCTCCTGGGCTGGGGTTTGGTGACACAGGTTTTTATGTGACACAGGTTTTTATCATTGTTTCCAACCTGTAAAATCAACCCAAAGCACTAGGGATATTGTACCTCTTTCAGGTAGCAGAAAAGGTCTCCTGGTGACATCAGGAGTTAATATTGAGAATTACCCTACTAGTGTGGGACTGCAGGAAGCTCAGATCCATGTCGACCAGCTACAGGAGGTGAACTGTAACAGCAGGACCACTCCTGGGCAAGTCTTGCTATTTAATGTCACTTTGCTGAGGGGGCCTAGAGAGGCACATCTCCAAACTGCTGTCCAGGCTGAGCAGACATAGAGATATTTGCTCCATTTGGGCATCCCACTGCCGTCCATTAGGGAAAGCCCAGAGCATGTCCTCTTCCTCACAATGACCCCTGCCTGGGTGGCATGTCTGCTAGAGGGAGCAGAAGAAGGGTCAAGAGCCACATATGGCCAACAGTCACCCTGCCCTCACCAAGTGCTGCTCATAGTTGGCTGTAAATTAGGAAACAACTGTGAGTACCTCAGTAAAAATTAGCTAAGAAGAAGGTGGTAGGTAGCTCATCCTGTTAGTTCTCAACCGCGTGTCTGTCTAAGCGACACATGGAAATGTGGGAGAAGAGAGTCTTAGGTGTCGCCACATTCCCTGCCATGGCTTGGCTCAGTTGTCGTTGTGGCCCATGCGAATGAGCTCTGCAGCCCTCGCCCTAGCCAGGGCTCCTGAGTGTAGGCGACAGAGAGCAACCTGGTTGCAGGGATATTGGGCGACCGTAGGAAGCGAGAGGAGGGGAAGGCCAAGGAAGAGAGCAGACAGTTACGGGGCTGACCGGAAGTCAGAGCCAGCCCCCTGGTTCTTTAGTAGAGACCTCTGCATTTCACAACTGTCTTGCGACTGGCTGGCACCTAGGTGGCCACATGTGAATTCTCCTTGGCTCTTCATCTGGGCCTCACACACTCCAAATTCAGAGCCCAGGCCTGAGCCTCTGATTATTGGTCAAGCTCAGGTCACATTCTCAATCTAGTAGTCAGGGCCTTGGGGCTGGTCCTGTGATCCCAGAGAATGAACACACAAGGTGTGTGGCCTGCTTCTGGTTCCACGCAACATGGGAGCTCCCTGCAGATGGCAAAGGAGGGGTCAGCTGTGGCATAGAAGCAAACAAAAGCCGAATACCAGCAAGCATTTGCCATGTTCTTTTACTTCCTTTCCCTAATGCGTGCTTCTGCTAGCCAGTTAGAACTGTCAGGAATCTAGCCGGAAATGGCTTAGGTCCCAGAAGAGAATCTGAAGGGCTGTATCATCAAAGCCTAGGTTATAGGTCCTGGGTAATTGAACAAATGTCTGTTCATCTCAGGTGAGGAACCAAGGACAGACCAAAGAGATGGTATACCCACGTCTAGCGTGTAGCTGGTGTTTTCTCTCCAGGTCCTGCCAAGCCCCGGCAGTCTGACAGCTCACTTATAAAATAAACACACAGACGCTTATATTAGTTAAACTGTTTGGCCTAATGGCTCAGGCTTCTTGCTAGCTGTTCTTATATCTTAAATTGACCCATCTTTCTTGTCATGGTGGCGGCTCACAGGTCTCTCCCTCTCAGCCTTCCACTTCCCCCAATTCTCTTCTCTTTGTCCCGCCTATACTTCCTGCCTGGCTACTGGCCAATCAGTGTTTTATTTATTACCCAATCAGAGCAACACACGTAACATACAGAACATCCCACAGCACTAGTGTAGTGAACCAATGGGGTTAGGTAACAATTGGAGTTACCTGTAGGAACATGGGCTTCTTCTACATCACTGAAGAAAATGTCCGCCTCCCCCTAGCAACTGTTAACTGCTTATATTGCCTCAGGAAAGGTGGGGCCTCATGAACTCCTTCTTCTCATGATGGAATTTTAATAACTCCAGTTTTGTATGGGTCTTCTGTGGGTAATTTTAGTTGCTGAGAGTTCAAGAGGACAACAGTCTTCCTGTCATGCCCTAAGAACTGTGTTCCACAACAGTCAGGCTCCTAACAAGGTCTAAATGGGGGCCTCAAACTGTTGTGTGTTCTTGGGGTTATACCCTAGTAAATGCTTCCCCTATGACAGCAAGAGGCCCCTAGTAACCCCAAGCATCTGGGAATAGAGCCAGCTTTGGGTAAGTAGTGCTCTGATTCACTCAGTTAAAGTCATGTGACCATATCTGAAGTGAGAGGAAATGTCAGTGCCCTAGGAACTGAGGGGTCAGGTTCCTCAAAGCAAAGTGGCATGGTCTTTCTGGAGGACAGAAGGCAGGAGGTACCAAGTGGAAATGACCCCATACAATGCTGAGCACCAAGGAGGTCCTCTCCGTTTCAGTTCAAAGTCTCAGGACATGGCGCCAGCTGAGTCTGTTTCTGATTTGCCTGGGGAAAGGTGGGGGAGGCTGTCCACCTGTGTCCAGGCACGTTGGTGTACAGACATACTCTTGTTCGGAAACTTGCCAGTCAGGGCAGGGAAGGGATAGGTGAGATCGATGTCCATGGGAAGCCCAGGAGCTGTGCCTCTGCTTCTCTGAGCCCATTCTACTGGCACACATGTGACACAGGGGTCTGCTCTCTGTGCCCATTCATTCCGGTTGATTACAGCACTGTGCTAAGTTCTGGATCCAGGACCAAAGTACTGGTTCACATTGTGAACATCACAGTGTGGTAGAGAAGACCATCACGGGGCCCTGGTAATGGGTGGAGAGACGGCTCAGCAGTTAAGAACACTGGCTGCTCTTCCAGTGGATCCAAGTTCAACTCCAGCACCTTCATGGTTGCTAATGACTGTAGCTCCACTTCCTGGAGACACAACAACCTCTTTTGGCTTCCTCAGGCGCTGCACATATGCGGTGCCCAGACATACATGCAGACAAAGCACCCATACTCATAAAATACAAATAAGTCTTATAAAAAGAAGAGCCTGGTATAAATGTGATAGTCTAAGAGGAACAAGAAATCCAGATGTTAAGAGAGAGCCTAGACACAGACAGAGTCCCAAATTCACTGCTGACTAGCTCTGTGACCTTAGGCAAGTGACCACACCTAATCTGGGCCTTCAGTCTCCCCATGTGCACACTGGGGACAATAATAGGTGCATTCTTGGGTCAGGAGAGGCTTAGTTGTCAGAATGACTCCAGCTATGGTTACTCTTAGTAAGTGTTAGCTCATCGTGTGGTGACATCATTCTTTTCCTGTGTACTGTCATCACCAGAACACACACTCAGCCAGCAAAGATTAAAGAAATCTTCCGCAAGGAGAAAGGCCTCAAACCCTTGAGAACTGAGGTAGAGAGGGGTGGCGGGGGTGGGGAAGAAACAGCTGTACAAAGCCATGGGATTTAAGGGGGCAGGAGAGGCGGTGGGGTGCATGGAGTGTGAGTATGTCTTAGATTGTATCTCCTGAAGAGGAAAGGGTGGGTTCCAGTGGAAAAAGTGGGGAGGGCATTAGTCAACAGACCCCTAGCCTTCCTCTACCTAGGAGCCCATTGGGGAAGTGGACTTGAAGGCTTTCCAGATGAACAAATTAGCTCATAATGAGACAAGGTGTTGGCTGATGGGTACCCGCCCACCTCCTCCAGCAGCCTAGGAATTAGCTCACAGCTGGCGAAGCATCCTGTGCTATCCTGGAAGCCAGGGAGCATGTTTGAACAGGAGCCATGTATGCAGAGTGGGTCTCTAGGCCCACACATCATTTCTTCAGGAAGGCTGGCACACCTGCAAGGCTTGTCCTTGCTGTTAATGGGGTGTCTGCCATGTGGGGCATACCTGAACCCAGTGGGATTCTGGAATTGTCTTCTTTCTCCTGATAATCTGGGCCCTGGGTCTGAGGATGTCTTTTGACTTTCTGCTTTGCTCTGTGCTTACCCCTCCAGGAGAATCTAGGTTAGGTGAAAAGCCTGTTGCCTGGCATGTCAGAGGGCTCTTCCTGAGCCCAGGTTCCAGAATACCCTAGTATATCAAGAAAAACAGAAGGGCCCAGCTGCCATCTGTCCACCCAATAAGCTGCCCCAGGGATATGGCACCTGTTGCAAACACCCATTCAGCACCTTGCCCCCAGCTCAGGACAAAGTTAGCTTAGTGCCTACTAAGTGGGCAGTCGATGGTGAATCTTTCTCCTGACACTTCCCCAGGCCTGTGTGGGTGACATTCCAGGCCAACTCCTACACCCAGTAATAGAGGAAGGAAGAAACCTTCTGGGCCTCTTCAGGTTCTGGGGTCATTTGGTTTCTAAGAAGAGATGGGAAAGAGCAGAGATGATTCAGGTCACCAAGAGGTCAAGGACCCACTGCTGATAGCCCAGTGCAGTGGTGGGTAATAGGACTGGAATTTTCAATATGCTCCATCCACTTCGCCATCTTTTAAAATGTAGTCTTATCTAGGCCTCCTACATGTTAGGTACAGTACTAGTAGCTTTTACCTTGTTTAGCCTCAGATCCCCTCAGTGATCTGTACATTTAACACAGACCTTCACTATTAATATTCTGCAGCCAGTATCCTGAGATTCTTAGGAACGTTTTGCATTTTGCACCGAGCCAAGTCTGCAGATTATGCAAGTTCTGGCTGTACCAACTCCTCAGAAGAAGACGGAGAGGCTGGAGGTGGTCTTGAAACTCCAGACCCAGAGCACAGATCTCACAGCCGCCTTCCAGCTCTGAGCTGGGTAGAAAGAAACTGACTGGGTGCCCAGGTCCCAGCTGGCAGCTGCCATTAGCCAGCTCATGAAAGCACCTCACCTTTCCCATCACTGTGCTCCCCACATTATAGTTCCTGTTCTCTTGCTTGATTTTTAGATGACACTGAGGCTGGAGGGAGCCAGAGTATACCCAGTGATTCACAGGCACCATGAAGGTAGTGGATGAAAGGCTCCCCTAAGTTGAGTCATCTTACTGAGCTCTCTCGTCTAGGCCTTCTCTGAGTCTATCCAGAAATAGTAATTAAAACAAAGCCACACAGTGGAACTCAAGAGGAGACCCTGCAGAGTGCCACCCACTGCAGAGAAGCACGTAGGAGTAGGAAGTACTTCCCAACACAACCCCTGTGTTGTCCCTCCCAGGATTTGGTGAGTAGGGTGCTACCCATCAGTCTGTCTAAACTGGACTTTCTCCAAAAAGCCCTGCTGGCTGTAATAAGAGCTCCCAGGTCTGGGGAAGGAACCTTTCTAGAGTTTAGCTGCCCCCAGGTGTACTCAGAATGAAGGCTGGCACCTCAGCACAAAAAGCAGACAACGGGCACCTGGGAGAGGCCCCAGAAAGCCACTCCCAAGTTTCCACTTTGAGAGATTGGGAGAAGGCGATCATGAGGAACTGGAAAGGCAGAATATCAAGAGTTGCTGTGTCTTCCCAGCATGCTAACAGTCAGGGAGCATATATGAGGAGGTGGGTAGTATCAGCCAATCCTCTTTACAGAAAGCCAAACTGAGGTTCAGCTAGCCTGACAGCCTGAAGCTAGGGTCAGCATCTCTACAGGGTTTCCAGCTACATTCTTGGAGCTTCTGGGAAGCTTAGTGGCTTCTGAGGGAGCCCCAGGGCCCACATAGTGGGCTTAGAATCGCTGTATGTCAAGGACTCTCAAGGTACCATTCCCTGCCCAGAAAAGGCAAGAAATAAGACTGGGTTTCTCTGCTATCTGTGGGGTGCAATGTTCTTCCCTAGTGATGCCCTGGGGAGGGTCGGCTCAGAGCCTGGGGAGGGCAGCCCCTGGTGCTCTGGTCAGCTCTCCTGCAGCCTAGGCTTGTCAGGAGGACCCTCCCCCCTCAATGGCCCAGCCTTCCAGTTTGCTCCCACACCATCCTCATCTTAAATCTTCATCTTTGTCTACTTACTTCCTGCCATTGCAATAAGATATCACCTGAATGAAGTTTTCTTTGAGCATGTATATATATATATATATATATATATATATACATATTATATTTTGTATTTCTTATACTGATTTTATTCGTAATCACTAAAATGCAGAAACAGTTTCATACAATTCAACAGGTGGAGAGACAAATTGTATTCCATCCATTCACTAAGAAAGCAGAATGAAATACTGATAAACACAGCCACATCTCAAGTATACTACACCAACCGCAAGAAGGCTGAGCCTGTACGGTGTAATGAGGGAGCGTTCTCAGGAAGAAAATGTGTGGAAATAGAAAGAGGATTATCATCAGGGACTAGGGTGGTGGACATACTGCCTGTGCAAAGGCAGCATGACCGATTTGTGTCACCGTGAAGTCAGGGGTTTTCAAAGACGCAAAGTCAACAAGCATCTCTTTGTTTCCCTCCTTTTCCACACAAGGGCAGCGTGTGCTCCAAGAGGCTGAGCCTATAGTTTTTCATCTGAGCCTTATCTTGGAGATGGTTCCACCTCTGTTCATGTTTAGAGCTCAGCAGAGATATGTTTCAAACCCAAGTTCAAGTCATGCGCCTCCTACTCTGATCTGCCCTTGCCCAGATCTCCTTGGACATGAGATGCTAAGGCTGGGAGGCTCAGGTCTGTTTCTTACTCAGCTACTCCTCTACCTATGCTTTAGTGTGACAGGGCTGAGTCTTGGTTTACACCCTTCACTAGAGCCAAGGTGGTCAGCTCAGAGCACAGCTGGATCCGTCGCAAGGTAGTGCTGCCCTATGGGCACTCCAGGTAAACGTGAGAAACATCTTTCCAAAAGAGTGAGTCATGAGTCTCCTTCAGTTTCCCAGCCCAGCTCCAGCCCAGGCTGCCGGCTAGAGGTGAGGTCAGGTGTTGTTGTTGGAGCCGGAAGCTGAGTGTGGATGGAAGGTGGGGCTGTGGTGGGTTAGGGTAGCTAAGGGGCAGGAGACACCTGTCCTGAGTCTGTGCAGAATCCCACTTGGCCTGTCAGCTGGCTCTGAGGACCTGCCCAGAGGAGAGACCTATGTCCTGAGGTTCAGACCAACTGGCTTTGTCCCCTGATTTCTTGCTGAGAGATCTATCTTGGTGAGTCGCTTGGCCTCTCGGAGACTCAGGTTCAAGCCTCTCAACTTGATGCAAGGACTTCTGTGGTCTCAGAGAGGTAAAACGATTTTACAGACAGTAAAGCTCTGGTTCTATCAATTGCTCGGCATGGAATCTAAAATTGCCTCCCTTCTTGCCAAGAACTGGCAAGTAGAAACCCCGTCCCTGGACCTCAGTTTCCTATCTTGGGGAGTGAGACTAGAGCTGATATGATTCTTTTCCTTTCTGCAGGCTCACTTCCCCCTAAAAGAGGACATTCCTATCATCTCCGACCTGCACACCTCCAGCCAGCATAGATAGATCTTGGAAGAGGCTGCCTCAGAGATTCCTGCTGATGCTTGTCTGATCCTGCCTTCTGTGAAGCATGGCCCCCACAGGATTATGGGACAAATCATAGACCCTGAGCCACACCTGCTCAGAGAGGCACACTTTACAGCCTCACTTGGCTCCAGGTGCTGCCAAGCCTTGAGACGCACTACCATCCCAACAATGCCTTCAGGAGCTAGGACCAGCGCTCTGTGAGGTCTTTGCAGAGCAGGACTTGACCTTGCTACCCAGCAAGTCTCCCGGGTGGCCTCTACCACCTCCCATGTCTGACTACCAGGGCAGACTAGAGAATGTCTGTGCCCCGAATCCAAGTGGAAGAAGTGGGTGAGAAAGACAGGCTAGCAGGGGCAGCCGCACCTCCCGATGACCACCTCCTCAGCCTGAAGGCCCTCACTGAGAAACTGAGGCTAGAGACCCGAAGACCCTCCTACCTGGAATGGCAGGCCAGACTAGAGGAGCAGACGTGGCCTTTCCCAAGGTCAGCTGCCCAGCAAGAGGCCCCCTTGGAGCAGGGAGCATGTGGAGGTGGAGAGCCTTCGATATCTTTAAGGGAATCCAGAGAGCTTCTTCCACCTGCCAGGAGTGCCAGCCAGGACGACAGGCCGCTGACCACGGGCAAGCTGGAAGGCTTCCAGAGTATCGATGAAGCTATAACGTGGCTCAGAAAGGAACTGGTGAGTGGCCGCCCCATACAGAAAGTATGCTGTGCTTGTTCCCTATCTCCATCTTTCTGTCTGACCTTGTCATCTCCTGCATGATGTTTGTCCTTCTGTCTCTGCCTGTTTCCTATTTGTCTTCTGATTAGGCAAAGGGTAGATCTCATTTCTCAGTGGATACATGGGGTCTGAGTCAGTCAGGCCCTATTCCAAGATAAGGAGGGAGCAAGTGTTACCCCCAAGGATCTGAGCCCACATTAGGGTGTCCCTAACCCTTTTCCCACTTACTTTTGTTCCTGGAAAGCTAGGGGATTCTCAGAGTTTGCCTGTACTGACTTCTCTAAGAAACCCTCTCCCCATACACCACAGTTGTCTACAGGTTGGGGACCACCACTCACTCATCGAGCAAGCGGCCTCTTTCCCTGAACTGGGAGTTGACACTAGCTAGGTGGTGCGTCTCCCTGGGAGAGAGACTTTGGGAAGGACTCTCAGTCTAGGGGTCATAGTTGTAAGTACTGGGGCTCAGCATTGGAAGTGCTGTTTAATAATTCAGGGTGTTCAAGAGCTGTCAGAAGGGGGCACTTGACTGATCACGCTTTGAGTGAAGGCTTTGGCAAAGGATGTTGAGTAAGAGTCTGCTCAGAAGTCAGGGTGGGTCAGGCTTTCCAGATGGGATGAGTGAGCAAAGACAGAAGACTGAGTGGTACAGCACCCACCTGGAACCTATTACTGCCCACAGGGATTCCCATCAGGAACCTCTCACCACCATGGAAATTCTGGGAAAGGAGGTGAAACATTTTCCCATCCTGCCCCAGGAAAAACCATTAGGTCCCTCCATAACAGGGGCTTCTTAGCAGACCCAGACCTGAACCAAAGCCTCCCCTTAAGCTTTAGCTGCTTCCCTGGATCACCTGCAGGGCTACCTGACTCCAGGGAGCCAGCAGTCAAGGCCAGCTGCCTTCCAGAACCGGTGGTAAGAGGAAAGCAGAGGCCGGCTTGGTTTGTTTTGTTGAGTCCTGCAAGAAATCTCTCCACTGGAGCCTGAAATTTCTCATGGGCTGAAATGGAGTATTGGGGTTCAGGATGGTAGCAGCTGGGGAGGTTGGGCATCTGACTAATTGGGAACCTCTTTAGTTGACATTGAGACTGCTCAGAACACACTATTCCATTGTGTATGCTGTTAGTATCGAGCATGGGTATGCTTGCTATGGGCTTTCGCTGAAGACAGGGTACCTGGGGAGTCTTGCTTTGTGACCATAGCATGCTCACAGGAGCATAGGAGGTGGAGAGGTGGGCATGCAGGGCCAGAGATAGACACTGAAAGCTGCACCCTGACTTCCTGAGGCCATCCTGCTTTGATCTATTTTTCACAGAGGAACAAAAAAATACTCCCATTAGCCAAGGATGCAATTTGTTGGTTTTGGGTTCATTTGAGAGTTTATTGCTTCTAAGAGCAGAGTTGTTTACTGTCTAAATAAGTTCACATTCCTTGTGGGCTTCCCTTTGGAGTGGGAGAGTAGAGAAACTCAGTGTTTCCTCTGAGCGAATGGAAAACAGCAGGGGCTTCCTTTCAACTTCCTAGACACCCCCATCATCCCTTAGATGGAAAAGTACCATGGGGAGCTCTGGAAAGACCCCAAAGCCTCAGCCACACCTCAAACTGTTGAAAGGAACACCTGGGGCATGATGCTGAACATCTAGAGACTTTGAAGGTTGGTTCAAGTGCACCCAGCCTAGCTGAGAACATTGTCTGAGATCCATGGGGCATGTTTAGTCTCACTGCCAGGACATCAAAAACAAGCATGGCAAGGTGCCCCACCCACAGTGTGCTGGCTAAGAGGAGCAGACCAGCCATATTTAGTGTAACTCAGACTGTTGGATCCCAGGGCAGGGCCATCATAGTCAGGATTAATTTGGTTGCCAAGGGCTGTCTGACGTGGGCACAAGAAATATGTGCATTAGTAACATGCCTTCTATCTGCACAACATCTTCCATTCTCCTGGGTGATGAGGAGTGGGTAATGATGGTGATAGTGATGACAGATGTGTCACCGTGCTCAGTGTGTGCCAGGTACATCCCCTGCGTTACTCACTTCTTGTTGTCATGTGACCTTGCTTTCCAAACTCTCCGTTTGAAGAAGAGCAAAAAGACTCAGGAAGGCATGCAGCTGGGAATCAGAAAGCTGGCATTTGAACCCGGGCCGTCAGGTCACTGGGCTAATGCTAGTTCCAGCTGCTGCCACAGAGTACAGCATCCTTCATCTGCCGGCTGCAGGCCGTTTTCCTGAAACTGAGTTCACAGGGATGTCAGCAGTCAACAGAATGTGTGGGTTGGAGGCAGAGAGGAAAACAAGGTTGAGTGAGGATAATCCCTGCATGCCATTCCATCCTACAAAGGTCCTGGGTACTTGTTGTCTTTGTTCTCAGCATGTGGATGAACTCTCTGAAGCTCCTGGGAGTCAGAGAACCTAGCTAGGAAGTGCCAAAGCCAGGGCTCACCCTTCACTTTTGGGAAATGCAAGGAGGGAGTCCACTGAGCTGGCCTGACCCAGGAAAGGCCCAGCTGAACATGTTGAAAAACCATTTGGCCTCCGAACTCCAATGTGCATTCAGAGGCCCCCCCATCTCTTATAAGGATGAGTATTCTGTTCTGTGGGTCTGAGATGGAGCTCTGTGATTTGGAATTTCCAATATGTTTCAAGGGACACTAAATGTCATATTTCATACCACACCTAGAGTACCAAGGATGAAAAGAGGCCCAAGGGACCGTGAAAAGATCCAGGAGTCCCCAAGCTTGAGCTCCACATCCTGTCCCTGCCTCAACTGTCCCACAAATCCAAGTTCAGACAGCAAAGGGGTCTTAGTGAAAGACTCCTCACTTAAGCATCCCCTCCACCCAATGAGGCAGGAACCCCGCCTGCTTAGAGATGGCCCCCAGGGGCTAGCAGCAGCTCCGGTGCTGATCTCAGGACCCCCATGCCCAATTCTGCCCAGCCAGAAATCAGACACCAGCAAAGGTAGCTCGTCAAACACTTAGCTGGAAGTGGCTGGGTTAGAATGTTTTCTTCTCTCTGTCTCAGTTAAAACAAAGCTTCATGCTACTTTTCTAATGTACCTTATGTTCACCCTGAAGGTGCCTTTAAAATCTCATTTTTAAGGCCCTGGTGAAACTAGTTTTTATTATGCTGTATTTATTTGACTTCAGAATCAAGCTTTCTCTGTTCCTGGGCACCCCTGCCCTCCCTGAGTATTTGTTAGACTCATGTGCGACTTATCCTTTCTCCCACACGTCTGAGGAACAGACCGAGACTCTAATTCCAGTCAGTATGTGGGCTTTCCCCTCCATACTGCCGAATACCCAACTCAACAGAAGTTTCTCTGTAGTCCTGGGAATTGAATTTAAATACCTTCCTTCCCATGCTAGGCAAGTGCCCTTCCATGTATCCCCAGCTCTCTTTCTAGTATGCTTTTCGAGATAAGGTCTTTCTCAGTTGCACATGCTGGCCTTGAACTCACTCTATAGCCCAGACAGGTCTTGAACTTGCAAATCCCCCTGCAGAAGTAGATGCAATTTTAGGCCTCTGCCACCAGACCCTGGTTTTAATGGAAGTTTTGGTCCTAGCAGAGGGCAACCCATAGTGTGCCTCCTGTCTATCTGGTGGTCCTCCTGGGAGCTGTTAAATCAGCAGGGGAGACCATTGTCAATGTGCCCTCATTCAAAGGCAGGCTATGCAGGAACAGAAAGCATTGTCTACCCTTCACTGCCTCCTCTGGGGCTAGCAGAGAGGAGTTTCAGGATCTGCACAGGTTTCCAAAGCAAAGAAGGGGCTGGGAGATCCCTCCTGACATTCCTTCCTGTCTTTCATCCCCAAGATATGGGATGTTTCTGCCAACATTCCTGTCAACCCAAAGTAAAGTGGCTTTCCCTTCAGCTAATGCTCCAGGGACTTTGGGATGCAAACCCTCAAGGGTCATGAGGCAATCTCTAAGAAGTGTGGTTCCTGGACTACTGGCCTGAGCTCCAGCACTCTGACCCCTTCGCAGACTGAGCCTTGGGCCACATGGAGGCAGTTATGGCAGAAACAGGGCCGACAGCTTAAGCTTAGGGACCTCCCTGGTTTCCCATTTGACATCCCTTCTTGCTCCCTTGGTCCTCTCCTGGTCTCCATTCACTCATTGATTCTCAAACTATAAGTATCATATGACATCCAACTAAGGCCTGGCATCTCTGCTCCAACTAGATCAAGAGACCATGTTACCACCCAACTGTGGCAGGCAGGGCAGCCTCTGCACTTGGTGATTTGGGGCCACCTGACATCCCCAAGCTAAGATCCTACCTAGCTGTCCTCAGGGTCCTCGAAAATAACCATCATGTTCCTTTGCTGATTCTAGACTGCTCTGGTTACCAGGTCACAGCCCCCCTGCTATGTGCCTGCAGTGAAGACAGGCTAATGGGTGGTCTGGGATGAGGTGGTAGCAGTCCTGCAAGGGTGAGATGGGAAAGCCATGGCCCTGGGCAGCAGGAGTCTGTCAGCTTCTTCCAGCTGAGTGTGGAATTCCAGTTGCTTTTGGTCAGGGAAGCAGCTTCAGGCCTGGGCCTGGAGCTGAGCCACTGGCAGTCTGTCTTGTTTCTATGGTCTTGCTCAGAAGTGACCTTGACAGATAAGGAGATAAGAAACAGGAGCCAGAACATCTGCTCTGTCAGGGGCAGACAAAAGTAGAAGCCTCCCTGGTCCCTGATGCCCTCTGTGGTGAGAACCTGAGAATCCATAGCACCTACACTGTCTGTTAGTTTCCTGCAGGTGTTTGATCCCTGCAGGCAGAAGGTGTTTATAGCTGTTAGAAACAGAATCGGAAATCTGGTGGGACCTGTGTGTCAGAGCTGTTGATCCAGGTTCTGGTGTTGCCTGTGGCCTCAGTTTGATCACCAGCCCAAGTTCTCAGTGGCAAATCTAGGCAAGCACATGGCTCTGGCATGTATGACACCAGCTCCTATTATCCTTATCTGCTAGATGCCCAGCCAGATGACTGGTCACAGTCACTGTGTGGGATGGAGATGCTTGATGATGGCAGGAGAGAGGACTCTAAGGACCCAGGGCACTTCTGTGCAGTGCTCCCGGAAGCTTGAGGCTGTTGGCTCTTCCCATTTTACAAAGGAGAAGACAGAGGCCCAGAAAGACCAGAAGTCTTAGGACAGAGAGGTTAAGGGACACAGCTGAGGCTGTGGCTAAGCCTGTTAGGGTGGCACCCATCTGACTCAGGGTCCAGGACTCTTCTTTCATGTCATGGGCCACATGCTCTCAAAGGCACACGTTCAAACCCTGATGATTTCAGAAGAGGATGCTCCTAGAAGGTCCCCCAGGGTTGTATGCCATGCCCCAGAACATGTCATTGGGACCATTCTGTCTCAGGAGAAGATGATGAACTATTGAGAGGCAGCCAGCAGGGAGACCAGGGGTATGGGCCTTGACACACAAGAAGCCCAGGCATCTGTCTGCCCAAGGCTTGTCTCTTCCTCTCATGAGCACCCAATTCTATTCGTCTGAGAAGATACTGACTTTGTAGGGGTTATGACGATTTTTGTATTAAATACAACTTGAGCTACATAGAGAGTGCCAGGCCAGCCAGGGTTACATAGCAAGACCATGTCTCAAAATAAATAAATAAATACGAGAACGTATAGACAAAGGTTCAGGAGATGAAAAACGTCAGAGCAGTGGTGATATTCATTTCTTCTTAGTAATGCCATTATTTCTACTTTTCTGTACTTTCCAGAAATTTCTAAAATAGAAACACCGCATATAATCAAGGAGAAAGGGGTTATTAAGAATAAAAGGTCAGAGAGAGAAAAGTGTTGGGTTCTTTTGTCTTGCCACTGTAATTGGAACTCATGCCTCGCCCTGCAGAAAAGAGTCTCCTAGAACGAGGGAACTCAGGCCTTCCATTCCCAGCCCTGTCTCTGGGACCTAAGAGCTATAGGGATTGTGGCCAATTGGCTGAAGCTGACCCTCCCAAGGCCCCACCCACAGTCCCCTTCTTCGCTGCAGTGTTGAGAAGGGAACAAAGGAGTCTGTGGACCACAGCTCAGCAGAGAAGCAGTTCAGGGCAACCCAAGAGCCACAGGAGGCAAAAGGGGATTTTCTCACCCGACTACATCCCCTGTAGTAAGATGAGAAGTCCTTGGGTGGCTGGACTGTGGAGCTGAGGTAGGTGGGATGGGGTCTTGTGTTCCAGAGAGTCTCCCTCAAGAGAAGGCAGATGTCACCTAGGGACCTGCAGGTGGAGTCCTGCTTTGGAGAGGGGAGGGCACCCAGAGTGTTTGTTTAGGACAGATCCCTCCTGGTCTCTGTAGAAGTCCATGCTGTAAATCTGGAGTGGTTTGGGAAGTTATTGAGTACCCACAGGCAACTGTAAAGCAGCTGGCCCAGTCACTGGTCATGGATGGGCATGGGAAAAGCACCCATCTGCAAATTGATTAGACTTCCAGTTCTACTATATCCCACTTGCAGTTTACCTAATCCTTCCCAATTTTATCACTGTAAAATGGAGGTGACAAATTCCTGCCTGTCAGGGTGTTGGTAAAGGAAAACAGAGAGGAGGAACCAAGGCCAGGATCAGTACCGTGTGTGTTTATGCCTATCGCAACACTTGATGCTCACAGCCACCTTCCAAGGTGGGTGCCTCTGATAGTATTAGCACCCCACTTTACAGATGAGAGAACTGATTATCAGCATGGGGGGGGGGGGTTGAAATCAGATCTGCCCAGCCTCAGAGCCCATGCTCTGAATGGCTATACTATACCACACTCCTTCAGTCAGTGAGCACAAAGGTGCCTTCTGCTTCCTCAACACAGCCTCTCAACTCCTGGCACTCTGCTGTGTTATTCTCCAAAGTTAACTCCATTTTTGCCTTCTTTCCAAGAATTTAATTCTTCCGCTCTGTATGAGGAGGTGTCTTATGCTAACACAGAGGCCAGCCATGGTGGTCTCAAGTATCAAAGGGATTGGTTCAGTCTGAAGCATGTCTGTAGGCTGGATAATCCCTTTCTGACATTGTGTGTGTGTGTGTGTGTGTGTGTGTGTGTGTGTGTGTGTGTGTGTGTTTATGTATATATATTTAAAACGTGTGGATCTATTGTGTGTAGTAGAATAATTAGATATGTTGTATGTTGGTCAAATCAAAATTAGCATTTCCACTTTTTCAAGTACTATCCCTTTTGTGGTGGGAACACTCAAGTTCTCCTTGAGTTATTAGGAAATATATACTAAATTGCTGTAGACTATCTGGGTATGATCAGACTAGTAGAACTGAGTTAGGGCCATAGTGCAGTGTTAGAGTGCTCGCCTCCCATTCATGAAGCCCTAGGTTCAATCCCCAGTACTACCAAAAGAATATTGGAATGGACTTCCCACTACCCAGTCTTCCTGTATTTCCCCATCACCGTCCCAGCCTCCAGTGACCTCTAGAGTTCAACTTTTTTTCAGCCTTCACAAATGAGTGAGAACATGTGCTATTTGTGGCTTATTCCACTTAACATAATGACTATGGTGGACTGTCCTTCAATAAACATGGGAGTACGTTAAAACTTCTCCAGGTAGTCAAGGTAGGTAGTTCTGTTTACAGTGACACATGCGCGCGCGTGCGCGCGTGTGTGTGTGTGTGTGTGTGTGTGTGTGTGTGTGTGTGTGTGTTTGTTTGTTTGTTATTTGAAACAGGGTCTTGTACTGCATCTCAAGCTAGCCTAGAACTTATAACATAGCCCAGGTCAGCCTTGAACTCATGATCTGCCCGTCTCAGTTTCCCAAGTGCTAGAATCACAGGGGTACTCCCTCACACCCAGCTATGTTGTACTTCTGCTTTGCATTTCCCCAGTGATTCCAGATGTTGGACACCTTTGCCTAAATTTGCCTGCTACCAAATTGTCTTCTTTTGAGAAGTGTCAACTCAGGTTCCCACCAGTCCTCAACTCTCCTCTCCAGCTTCTCTCTGCTGGGTGCCTTTTCCAGGCACACCTCCCTCCTCCACAGCCCAGCTCTGTCTGATGCAGCAGGGATGGGGGTGGGGTTGGGAGGCAGCCATCCTTTTCCCTTTTTTTCCAGGGGTTCACACCTGCCCAGGAATGTTCACCTAGAAAGGGCTGTTTGGGGACTGGAAGCCAGAGCCCCTGGCAGCTCTGAAAGTCCAGCCTCTCATAGAGGAGGTAACAGTTTGGGGACTTTCCACCAATGAAAAGTTGAAAACTTTATCATATCTTTAGAGATTCACACTTGTGTAGAGCCAGGAATTCCCCAGGAGGCCTTGAAGGGCCCCAGGCTCTGTTCTTAGCCATTGACTCTAGTCTGGCCTTCCCAATCTCAATACAGGCCCAACTCAGAGGAAGTAGACTAGGCCCATACAGCAGGCAGTATAACCAGCTCCCTCCTTCCTACTGAACCAGGGCGCCAGCTCTCTAACCCACAGCCCAGGCCAGGGCTACAGATCAAAAGGCCTCCCTACTGTCGGGAGAGGTCAGTCCCACCTATGTGGCCCAGCCGCCTCCTCTCTTAGAAACAACCTCTCCATGAAGCATACTTTTACTTCTACCTGAGTCCATAACTCCCCTGGAAACCCATTCACAATGTCGAGCTGGCTTCTGGGAACCTTTGAGTTTTTCCTTCTACAGGTTCCCAGAAACTCAAGTTTCCATTGAACAGGACACCTAACCTGTACCACCTGGTCCTTCCACCCTCATCAGTATGGCATTCACAGGGGTCAAACTAAGGTTAAAGTGTCCTGCATTGTCCTGATTCTAGGCGGACTCCAACACAATACTGATTGTAACAATGCCTGACATTATACGTGTCTGATTATAACAATGGCTGACCTTTGGGTGAAGCTAGACAAACACCAGAGCAGAATACAAAGAGTGTTTGTGAACCTCAAGAATTAGGTCTCTGTTGTCCAACCATGTGGAAATGGAACGCACTCTGCCCCTTCCTTCACATGTGCTGAGATAGCTACTGGCCCTCACACCACTCCTTTCTATCAGAGACAAATGGAGGCTCTCAGGTTAAGATAGCATCCACAGGAGTCTCAGATTAGGGACTAGACACATGTCCTTCACCTTAGTATTCTCTTTCTGTCTGTGCTGACTGGTTTTTGTTTGTTTGTTTGGTTGGTTGGGTTTTTTTTTTTTTTTTGGTTTTGGTTTTTTGAGACACGGTTTCTCTGTGTAGTTTTGGTGCCTGTCCTGGAACTCACTTGGTAGCCCAGGCTGGCCTCGAACTCACAGAGATCCACCTGGCTCTGCCTCCCGAGTGCTGGGATTAAAGGCGTGCGCCACCACTGCCCGGCTATGCTGACTGTTAAACACTGATTCCCAACCCCCACACCCTGGCAAACCCTAATGTCACTTAGCATAATGTCCCCCAAATCCAGGTTGTGACATGTGTCTGAATCTTCTCCTTGCTAAGACTGGATAACACCCAGAGTGTGGATTGGCTGTGTTCATCTATTTTGCAATTGGGGTGTACTGCTGTGAACTTGGGTTTGGGTGAAACCCTGGTCATATATATGGTACCCACCGAACTTATTCAGGACATCCAGGGGATGTCCACAGCCTTCATTTTCATTGCCCCCAGCCCAGAGCAGGCCTGAGCTTCTCTTTTCTCCTCAGGAAAGCACTTGGTGTGGTGATCTCTTCCCAGTAAGCAGAGACACATTCATCTGAGAGCTTTCTGTTCTGGAGTCTCTCAGTGGACTCTCCTCCCAAGCTTTCTTTCCTCCTTGTCTCCATTGCCTCTCTTTACCCCACAGTGAGCTGGGAAGTCAGGAAATGTCTTCTCTTGCAGAGCCCTGTAATTACTGTTTAGTTAGCTAATCCTGCCCTTGGGGGTTCACCTTCTACCTGAAGAAACAGGCTGATTCTCCTAAGAGGCTTCTCATTTGCCTCAAAACCACCAGAATCCACAGGCAGCAGAGGAGTCCAAAGGACAGCAATGGCTCCCTCAGAAAGGCTGCCTCCATTCCCTCAGGTCTCTGGAGACCCTCTCCTTACCATCCCCCTAGCCCCCTGACCAATGGCATCCCCCCCCTCCCAACCCTCTCTCACCAGGTGCTGGGCCCTGATTGTGGGATTTCTGGAACAGAACCACAGCTCTGACTCCAGCCTGTGCCTGCCTCCCCAGAGGGAGGGCAGGCCACCCTGGGGATGTGGGGGTGGAAAATAAGGACATTTTACACTGAGCTTTGGAGGACAGTATTTGACAGATGTTGAGTTGAGTCCCCTAGGCTGAGTCTTAGGACCAGTGCACCAGCCTAGGTGCTCCTGTGGGTCCCTTCCTGGCTAGAAGGGAAGCATTTGGCCACTGTTAGCTACTGCCCTAGAGTTACTATGCACAGCTTCTTGTCTGGTCTGGAGACCTCCTCAACTCCTTTTTGGAGAAGTAGGGGTAGAAGTTGGCTTGCAACAGGGTCTCCCCCAGAAGTCTGTCATCGCCTCCAGGCCCTGGGAAAGCCACTGCTTGACCCAGAGATATCTGAGGGCCACCATTCCCAGGAGGGCTGGGCCTGAGTTAGTTTCCTTGTCTGTAAGACAGATAAATGTGATGCCTCTGGCCTGGAGTGGGGAAGAGCTAGGGAGCCAGGGGTGGGGGTACGGATCTTGGTATTCATACTAGCCACAGTAACCTGTGTCCTTTCCACATTGCTAAGGAAATTTCATTTTAACAGCCTCTCAGCCATGTGAACCTGGAGAGCATGATGAGACATGAAATAAATTATCACAAAAGCACAGCGCTGTAGGAGCCTCCTCACAGGGTGGGGCTGGGCGCTGGGGGCTTGTCTCTAGAGCCATCTAGTGCATAGAGATGACGGGCAGTGGAATGGGGTTGTCAGGGGCTGGAGGAAGGGGATGGGGATTTTTTTTTTTCTTTATGAACACCTCTTTTAGTTAAGAAATATGGGAAAATTCTGGCGTTGGGCGGCGGCCATGGCTGCACAACAGGGTAAATTTTATGTTATATAGATTTTACATCTTTTTTCAAATTTCAGAGTCTTAGCCCTTCACATTTAAGAAAAAAGATTTATTGTTTATTTATGTATTGTGTGTGTGTGTGTGTGTGTGTGTGTGTGTGTGTGTGTGTAAGAGGGGGAGAGAGAGAGAACACTGAATGCTCACTAGTGAAGTCACTAATTTTCTTCATGGCAGTGGGTAGGTATTCCAAACCCAATGGAGGAAGTGAGAAATTTGCATTCATTTGCATAGCCATAGGGCGGGTCCTTCCTGAATCTCAGGGCTCATTGGCTCCAAGCACCTGGTAGGCCACAGAACTCAGTCTGAGGACTGAAAACACACGGAAACACTTGCAGGCGTAGGCAGAGTAAATGGCAGGATGGAATTGGGCCTCAGGTCAAGTAGAAACAGCTGGTGGCCTGTTGTAGTGACAAAACTTTGCTAATGGGACACCCTGCCCATAAAGCCTAGTGAGATCACAGCTGTATTCCTTCTCTGCCAAGTCACAACTGTGAAGTTGAGGGACACCTTAAAGCCCTTGGAGTTCCAGGATCCTCACTTGAAATCCGGCCCTTCGGCCCTTTGGTGCAGGTCCCTGGGGAGGCTGGGAGGGGCCGCAGGGTTTGAGGTGTAGATGGATTTTGAAAAGTGTTGCTGAGAGTTCTCAGTACAGCCCTTTCCTAACAGGAAACAGAGGTACAAAAACACATCAGAACCCCTCTGGAGGGTCTCCCAGCTTTGGTCAGCGCTATACCTTAGGCTCCACTCTACGTAAGAGGCAGAACTGACTGAGTGTCTCCTGGTTACCCACAGTCTGAGCTCCTACCCCAGCTCTACCACCCAGGGCCTTTTGACAGCTGACTTCAACTTCCCCATCTGTGACTTACTCTGCAGGCTATCACGAGGAGTAACTCTGGTTCATAGTAAATGTCAGCTCGGTTTTATGATCGGCTCTTAGAAACCTTTATTAAGATATGTATCAATAAGTCATTGTAAGATGGCTGATGAAAGAAAAAATAGCAGGCTGCACATGACCACTGGTAGGGCCCTATGCCCCCTGTAGATGACCCACACCCATGTGCATATGGGTAGCACTAAGTGGACTCAGAGTTATTAATTACACTTTTTTTTTTTAAAGGAGGGCATGGATTTGAAAGTTAGAATGGGAGGGCACTTGGGAAAATTAGCGGATGGTGGTAGTAGGTGCATGTGATGAAAATACATTGTGAAGTGTATGAATTGACAAATAACAAAGCATGTGATGCCAGCCCCCACACACGTGACCTAATCAGGACTATCCCAGTAGAAAGCCCTCATTGTCCTGCCCATCACAGCCCTTCTTCCCACCCAGAAGCGGTGCCGCCGGATTTGGTGTCTGCCACTCTGTAATCTCATTCCACCTGCACATCCACTTGAACACCAAAGAACCGGAATGAACTGGGAGTGAATTTAAGCTAGGACTGGCATGGAGAAGTATTGGTGAAATTATTAAGGCCATTCTACGTAGTTAAAAGGGAGGTTTATTTTGTGGGGTAACTTACAAATGAAGGGATAGTTGTAGGGTCTGGCAAAGGTATGGCGCAGTCCGGCAGTGTTCTCTGGAGAACTCTGCTCGGTCTACCTCCAGCGTCCAGGATCCTGGAACCAAGAGAAGCCTCTCCTCTTGATCCTGGGTCTTCAACGTCCTCCCTCAGCCCTGCCCTGTAGGCGTAACCATTACTGAAGCCTCAGTGGGAGTTGGAACTTCCAGGCCAAGGCTGGAATGGCTACCCACTACAGAGAAGGATTTAGGCATAGTTGTTAGCCTGGCACAAAGCGGAAGTAAGCCTGCTGCCAGACGGACCTGTCAGTGATCCATGACATCAGTTAGGAGTCCTGGTAATGAGTCTCCTCAGCAGAGCTCACAGAACTGCAGCCTCCACAGCCCTGCTGACACATGTCTGGCCTTTTCACTCCAGGCAGAGATGCGGCTCCAGGACCAGCAGCTGGCCAGGCAGCTCATGCGCCTCCGTGGAGATATCAACAAGCTGAAGATCGAGCAGACCTGCCGCCTGCACAGGAGGATGCTCAACGATGCTGCCTATGAGCTGGAGGAGCGAGATGAGCTGTCCGACCTCTTTTGTGACTCTCCTCTGGCATCCTCTTTCAGCCTTTCCACACCACTCAAGCTCATCGGCGTCACCAAGATGAACATCAACTCCAGGAGGTTCTCTCTCTGCTGAGAAGCCTTGGGATGGAAGGGGGGGGACCAGAGCTAAGGGTGAGAGAGAGGCAACTCTGACCAAGTTACCCAAAATGGCTCTCCCTGAGGTCATGCTGGGCAATGGAAGGTCCCAGGATCTGGTGGCAGGGTGGCAGGGCCTTCAGCTTTGCATACTTGGGTCTTCATGTTCAATACCCAAAGAGTCTGCAGGCGCTATGTAAGACAGGGTCTCAGCAGGATCCCTGTGGCCTGTCCCCTCAGTGGCCTAGACTCACTGGTGCTATGATGTTGGATCCCAAAGGGGACCTCCCCACCCACAAAGCTTGTTCTTACAGAAAGCCCTCCTCTAGGGAAGCTGGGAAGATTAGATGTGTAAGGCACACTCATCTCTCATGTAGTGTCAATGCCCACTTAGTCCTAGCTCTAACTGCCCCAAAGTAGGTGACTCAGCAAGCTGGGCAGGGATGTGTGAGGACAGGAAAACCTAAAGGAATAACAAGGTGGCACGTGGCACTTCTCTTTGATGGCCGCCAGCATCTCCGGGAAGGAGCTCTGCCCTGCTACTTGGAACTTCAGCCTTGATGCTACAAGGCCATGCTATTTCCAGCTTGCTCCATGACACATGCACCTTGTATAGCTTTGGTAGAGGAACCCAGATGCCCTTCTGTGCCCCCAGCTCCAGTTACAACCACTACCCCAGGAGAGCACCAACAGGCCACTGGTGACTCAACCAGGCAGATAGGAAACAGATTTCCCCCAAGTGAATCCGTACTGCAGGAGGCAGGACAGAGGCCTGGTGGGACCTGATGGTGTCACCCACATCACCTTATCCTCAGCACCAAAGACCACAGGGAGTCCAGAAGCCCATACTGAGCCTCTCTCAAGACCGTGCCTGACCTAAACAATGAATTTTCATTGACCATGACTGTTACCTAATAAGTTGCTAACTCGTTAATACCCGTCTGATTCTTGTCCACGTGGGGAACCAGTTGAGTCATCCAAGCAGAGTTTGGAGAGTTTTTCCCTTAGCAGCAGGCTTGAGGTCAGCAGAATGTTAAGCTGATCAGTTCAGGGAAGACTTGGCACAGCACCTCTGGCCACGTGCAATCCTGTTAACACAAGTTTCTCAGACATTGGGTGTGTCTAGTGAGGCCTGCTCATTAGCAGAGGACACAAAGTGAAGCCAGGAAAAAAGAATTAGTTCCCTCAAGTCACCAGGCTGTTTAGTGGCTATAGAATATTAAGGTGAGAAATTATTGTGAGTTAGGCCTAGATGGATCTCCTGTCAATGAACTTGAACTCCAAAAGATGGTCCTGATGTTCTCTGCCAAACCCATAAGTTGCCAACTTCTCTCTCCTCCCCTTTCAGGCCTCACCCATTCTCCCACTTTGCAGTCCAAAGTATTGGGAAGGAGGAGCATGATGCCCAGATGGTGGACCCTTGGCATTTACCATCTGTCATAGTCCTGTAGTCTATACTGACTGTTCTCTGTATATAATGTTCCTTCCTCCTGGTAATCCCCATGGGTTATGTCCACACATGCCACAACACACCCAGGGAGAGGCTGGAATGGGAACATATAACTGAATGGTGGTGTATGACCGAATGGTCTCTTCCTAGTGATTTCAAAGAGCCAGGCAGTTTGTGTTTCTTTTTGAAAAGGTAGAACAAAGTAGCCAATATTTCTTAAAAGCCCTGAAGTCCAGAGGCCTTGACCCCAGTCCTTCCCTTAGAGACTTCACAAAACACTGCCAAGTTCCAAGAGACCTCATAGCCCCTCATCACCTCCTGCCTCCAGTCACCCGCTGGCTGACACTCACACGCCAGGTCACAGAAAACACATGAAAGAAGGCCTGCCCGTGTTCTAAAAACAACGCCAAACTGGTTGTAAGAAATTAATCATTAGCCAGTCATGGGAGTGCACGTCTTTAATCCCAGCACTTGGGAGTTGGAGGAGGAGGATCAGAAGTTCAAGACTAGCCTATGATACACAGTAAGTTCTCCAGGCCAGCCTAGGCTACATGAGACCATGTCTCAAAAACATAAAAAGGGAAAAGACACCGGTCATTACAGAAACCGACACCCTTAGCTTAAAGCAAAGCAGAGGGATGGAATTGGATGTGGCCAGTAACTATGTGATTGAGCAGTTTGTGCTCAGCTAACCCCACTATCCTCTTCCTGCTTCTGTTCTCTAAGGGAATTGTGCCCCCAGGCATGGATCTGAAAGGTTAGATGCCTCAGCTTAAGTTGTTCATCTCAAGTTCATCCCAAGAGAATCTTATTCTGGGATGAAGAGGGAAGGTGGGGGGAGGGGGGTCACAAAAGTAGAGGGAAAGCCATTTTGTTTTCTTATGTGCAACTAGTATCTGTTAGCTCCCTGTCTCTCATGGTGAGCACAAACCATGAACTGTTCATTCTGCTTGTAGGATCCATGCAGAGGTGTCTGTAGGTCAGTGGCAACATTAGCAGCCTTCCACAGCCAGTTTTCCTGGTTGACCATATGTATACAGCCCTGTTTGCTATTTCGTCATTAACCATCTCCGTGTCCCCCGGAGTCTCTCTCCTCCCCCCACGAGACACGAAATATCCACTGTGCTGCCACAAGGTCATGTCCAATGCCTCTGTGGGCTCAGTAGCAATCACAGAGCCTAGAGGACCTGGGCAGGCCTGGCCATAACCTGGCCTCATCCAAGATCTACCCCTGTAGCAATACCAAGTGCTATTACATAATCAATGGACAATTTACAATTTTATTTTTATGATTATTTGTTTCTATATTACTGTTAGAAAAAGGTGAAATAAAAATATTTCAAAAGAAGATATCCAAATAGAGACATTTATTTCCTTTTTGCTTGTCACAGTTACAACATACACAAGACCAGGACCATAATTGGATGGATAGGTGGATAGGTGGATGGATGGATGGACAGATGGACGGATGGATGGATGGATTATTTAAACAATTAGATGAAGATGTAGGAGGGAGGAAAAGATTCTCCAGGACGTTCCTCCAAGAAGGGCCACTTGGAGGTGGTTACCAAGGACTTCATCCTATAGGCCATGTGAGCATACTTCATGTAGCCATCATGCCTTCATTTGTCCAAAGCCATAGGAGAAGCAATCCTTTCCTTCCTGTGGCAGTCTGTCCAAGCTGATGCTACTAGGTGACACTGTGCTCTGGGGAAGGCTTGAGCTTCAGAACGTTTCAGCCTCTCACTCTTAAATTTGAAATCAGTATACAGGAGAGTGACAGGGATGTCCCTGAAAGTGCACTCTGGAGACATAGATTCTGGCTTTGTGGTTCCTCAGATCTTCTCTTCCACATGCCCTGGAGGGTCAAGGGCACCAGGGCAGGCAGGGTCTTTTAATAGTCCTGACTTCATAACCTTAGGAAGGCCATATCAGAGGTCAAGGTGGGTCAGGAATTCCATTATGTGAAACACCTGTTGGCAACTCCAGAAGATTGAGCAGGTGTGACTAGGCTTTCTCAAAAAGCACATATAGCATGCTCAACCTTCCTAATGCTCCGACCCTTTAATACAGTTCCTCATGTTGTGGTGACTCCCAACTATAAAATTATGTTTGTTGCTACTTCATAACTGTAATTTTGCTACTGTTATGAATCATAACATAAATATCTGTGTTTTCTGATGGCCTTGGGCAACCCTTGTAAAAGGATCGTTTGCCCCCACCCCAAAGGTTGAGAACAGATAATGTAACCTGTGGCTATGAGGGAGTACAGGGCAGCACTCAGGTGTCTATCCTTAAAGTTGGGCATGTTGGTACATGCATTTAATCCCAGAGCCCAGGAGGCAGAGGCAGGTGTATCTCCGTAAGTTTCAGGCCAGTCGGGTCTATTTAGTGAATTCCAGAGCATTAGTGCTACAGAGTGAAACCCTGCCTCAAATTAAAGGAAAGGAAGAAGAAAGGAAAGAAAGAAAGAAAGAAAGAAAGAGAGAGAGAGAGAGAGAGAGAGAGAGAGAGAAAGAAAGAAAGAAGGAAGAAAGAAAGAAGAAAGAAAGGAAGAAAAAAGAAAAATCTACCACCATAATGGCCTTGTAACTCAAAGGACATCTAGAGGCCATAGACTCTTTCACCCAGTGCCCAGGATGCATGTCCACTTCTTCAACACAAAGGAAAGCTGACACGGGCTTTAAATGACTACAGTAAATATAAGGGCAGAACAAGATCCAGTACAGTCACCAAAGCTACACAGAGATACCCTGTCTCAAAAAAAATGAAAATTGCAATAAATTTGCTGGCTAGTCTACTAAATTGCTAAACTCCAGGTTCAGTGAGGGATGCTGCTTCAATAAATAAGGTGGAAGACACCAGCTGTTGGCCTTCAGCCTTCACATGTACATGTAAATCCATGTGCAAGACACACACACACACACACACACACACACACACACACACACACACACACGAGGCCGTGTGTCCTGTGTGGAGAGACAGCTCTAACTGGCAAAATTTCCATGGGTATGATCCCCAGAGCAGCTGGTGTTACAATGGAGTAATGGCCATGAACAGAGAAGGGCAAAAGGCTGGAGACAGAGAGGCAAGGCCACAGACTGAAGGAAGGATGTGTTCTCAGAGAGGCATAGCAGGTGAGGTCAGAACACCTAGTGGGCTACAGGAGCTGGGGGCAACTCTCACCAGCCTCTTGGGCCTTGGGAGTCCAGGTTTGGGTTGTATAGGAAGTGTTTTGGGGTTTTTGAGTGACAAATGATCCAAGGTAAGCCTTATCAAAGTCTAAGAAGGTACTTAACAGGTAGAAAGGTGGATAGTGCCTTGGGAACTATGCAGAGGCCCCGCCCCCAGACATACATACACGCATGCACACCTGCATACATGTGCATGCACTCACAAGAAAGTAGAAGGGACGCGGCACAGAAATGAAGCTCAGAAGAGCAATGAGGATATGGCAATCTGGACAGAGCGGTCCTCTGGAAGGTCACATGTGGGAGGTTGGGTGTAATCTCTGATATGGATTTTGGAGATCAAGCCAGCTGAACTACACAGGGCAGTGGAGGAACAGAGATGCTCTCAGGTACTGACCAGATGAAGGGACATGAATGTGATCTCTCAGAAGTGATGCAGCCCCTGGAGTCTTGCTGCCATCCTGACTGATAGAAACCACTTGTGGGCAAGTGGGATGACCACTTCTGGTGCCTTTATACTCCTCCGGGGCTTCCCTTCCTCCGGGATCTCCGTGTAGGCTGGGCTCTGTGGTTGTTTGCCTTGTGCTTAGGAACGGTATTTAAAGAATAGCCATATCTGTAGCCTTCTATCTGAGCAGCTTCCATCAGGTAGGGCCTGGGGACCAGGTCTGTCTGCATGGCCATTTTCCTCAGGGTCGTCATCGTCGTGCGGCTCAGCCTTTCCCTCCCAGCCAGCACAACCACAGACAACAGGGTTCTGAGGTGGAGAAAGAACAAGAGGGGAAGCCTCTGTATTCACCGAGAAGCATGTCTGTCCTGGGCCTGCTGTGGCCACTGGGAAACAATGGCCTATACTAGGTGTCACAATCTGGACTTCAGTCTCCCAAGTTCAGGTGCTAAAACTGAGGACCTCAGAATAGATGTATGGGGGTAATAGGTTAAAATGAAGTCATAGGTGTAGGCATGTTTGTTTTTTAAAAGGTGATTTGGACACAGACGCATAGAGGGAGGCCATGTGAGGACATGGGGATAAGATGGCCATTGCAAGCGCAGGAGGGAGGCCTCGGGAGGGCCCTGCTCACACTTGGACTTCTGGCTTTCAGAATCATGACAACAGAAGGTGCTGTGTGAGCCACCCACTCTGAGGTATTTGCGCTAACCATTGTGGTGGTTAGTTGTAACTCTCAACCTGACACCACTGGACTCACCTGAGAGCCTCGATTGAGTCATTGTCTTTATCTGGTTGGTCTATGGCCATGTCTATTGAGAAGTGTCTTGATTGTATATTGATGTAGGAAGACACAGCTCATTGTGAGAGGTACTATTCCGGCTACATGGACAATACAAAGTTAACATGGAAAGCAGATAGCATGGGCACATTCTCCTCCCTGCTCTTGACTGTGATACGATGTGGTCAGTTTGAGTTCCTGCCTTCGCTTCCACAAAAATGATAGACTGTGACCCGGAATTATAAGCCAGATGAACCCTTCCTCCTCTGAATTGCTTGTGGTCAGGGTGTTTTATCAGAGCAACAGAGAGAAACTAGAACATCCGATCACCCAAAGCAGAACGTCTGCTTCTCCTCTCTGGCCTTTCTTCCTTGCTCCCTCTCCTGACCCTTTAGCTGTTCACTTCTCACACGTATTTGGCCAAAACAAGACCTAGGGCCAAACATGACCTCAGAGGGTTGGTGAAGTACATAGGTAACCAAGCCACAGACATGAGCATCCAAGTAGTTACAGATGGGCCCTCAGCCTGGGATCAGACCAAGAATCTTCCATCCGCTGAAGCCACAAAGACTCTTTAGTGAGAGGATGTGCCATGTCAGCCCCTGGCAGGCAGCAGGACAATGTGGCTGAGTGTAGGAAGAAAAGATCACAACTCCAGCTGGTGTTAACTTCTTCCACAAAATTTAAATGTACATGGCATCAGCACAGCTGCTCATTACTTGGTGCCTGAATCGAGGATGCACACAAACCTTTTGGCTGAAAGACACAAAATCAAACAAGTATGCAGCCAGCCTTTGTCTGCAGACATGGTGCTGGGTTGTGCCTCCTGTGGTCCTTGGCTGTGCTTGATGGGACAGGAGCCAAGACTGTGTTCTTCTGGGAGATGGTACAGGAGCCAACACTGTTCTGGGAGATGGCTCGGGCACATTTTGTTTGGCCGCAGCGGGAGGTGCCTGAATGCCCGTCAGTCTCCCAGGAAAAGGCACAGTCCCTGCTCTTCTACTCAGAGCTGAGACCCAGAAAACACGAGATGGGGAAAGAGGTGAGAAGGGACATAATGTGGGGGAGAGCGGAGCCTAAGAACAGGAGCAAGAAAACGCAAAGGGCGGGGGAGGGAGCCTTCTGATGATGCAAATGGACCCCAAATCTCAGACCATGAACTAGGCTTTCCTACCTCCTCATCTCCCCTCCCTCCTGTAAACATCAGTCTGGTCAATCCTGAGAACAGGGCCTAGAAATCACAGCTTCTGAGTTTGAGGCTCAAGGCGGTAGGGGTGGGGGAGGGAGGTAGTAGATAGCAGACCCTGCTGTAGTAGGAGACCCCCAGGCTTACAGGGTCCACCAATTAGAGAGGCTTCTCTGTCTCCCGTTGTCCCTGTGAGGCCACACCCCAGCTTCAGCCAGAAATGCCCCCAGCCCACAGCAGGTCCTCTCCTCCTACCCTGCTCTTCAGGGGGCCCAGTGGGGCTCACAGTATCTCCTCCTGTACTTTGGCCTCCCTGATCACAATTACCCTAATCTCCACACCCACTGGTCTCAGGAAGAAGAGGCTGAAGCCACCACCATAAAAAGGTGCCAGGGATGCCGGGCAGTGGTGGCACACACCTTTAATCCCAGTACTCGGGAGGCAGAGGCAGGTGGATCTTTGTGAGTTCGAGGCCAGCCTGGGCTACCAAGTGAGTTCCAGGAAAGGCGCAAAGCTACACAGAGAAACCCTGTCTTGAAAACACACACACACACACACACACACACACACACACACACACAAAGCCCAAACAAACAAACAAAAACAAAAAACAAACAACAACAACAAAAAGGTGCCAGGGCATCTAGGGGACACAAATGGATTTCTTTTAAGCAAATGAAGTTTCTGTTTAAAAGATGATGACTACTTTTATTTCTAGAAGACAGTGAGTCTCTCTGGGGCTTGGAGTTACAGCATGTAAAACCATGGCCTTACATTGATTCCACCAGTTTTCTGGGACATAGCCATCATCATGGCAATGGATGCTGTCAGTACCAGCGGGCTCTAAAGTGGCAGCTGGGGCATAACTCATAACTCATAACCAGATTGAGAACCGATACTATGGCCTGTTAACAGTCAGCCAGTGTGCAGCCAGCGATGAGCTGGAGTCTCTCGGCTTCTTCCCTGAGCCCTTCACTCTGGCTTCCCACCTCCTCATGTTTCTTGTTCAAACAACAGCAGAGAAGGCCTGAGGAAACAAACCTAGCAACAAATGGCTTTCAGACTGCCGGCCTGCCATACACTGCAGTTAGGCAATCCTAAGGTGCCCTCTGCTGGGGAAATAAGGACTATATTTGTATGTGCATTCCGTCCATTTGGCGAAGTCAATAGGTTTACTGGTTTCCTCGGCATCTTTGACTGTCAGAATTTACGGTTTGTTGAAATAACCCACATTTTGATACTTTTCTCCATGGACCAAGTGTGAAATTTCCAACGGAAGTAATCTGTTGAGATTAAAAATCTACAAGTTGTGTGTGTGTGTGTGTGTGTGTGTGTGTGTGTGTGTGTGTGCGTGTGTGTAGAGGTGGGCATCCACCTTGAAAGGATGGATGGATGCAGACTTTTTGGTCTGCTGTCCATCTGATTGCCTCTCTCCAGCAACCCAGCACTCTGTTGGAAGTTCTTACACCACAAGTTCCTCTGTGGACCTGAGCTCTAATACCTAGCACCCAGATACACAAATGTCCTGAAGGATTCTAAGACACACACACACACACACACACACACACACACACGCGCACGCACGCACGCACGCACGCACGCTACACAGCAGAAACTCCATGTAAATCACCTGAGTGAGGGGTTCAGACAACTCCTTGATATCTACTTCAAACCATTAAGTAGGAAGATTGGCTCTGGTACCCAAAGTCCAAGTTCCCAGGCAACCTTGAGATGAGCCTGGATGAGGCTGGAGAAAGTGATGCTGATCATCTCCCAGGTCACGGTAAGAGATATCTGACTACCTGGGCTGTACACTGATGTGCTCCAAAACTGTGTTCAACTTTGGGTACATGTCCCACTCTGCCCATGGTGACAGTGGGGTAGTAGTGTCTGGTGTGCTGATCCAAGCCACCTTTGACAGCAGTCACTCTGTTTAATTGTTCTTTATGGTCCCCTCCTGTCCCGCAGATGACATCACTCAGGGTCACTGGGACCACTTTCAAGGAGCCCTTCACAAAACTGGATAGATCTTTCTGTGCCTTAGTGACCTGTGCTTCCAGAACTCTCGCCTGTCCTGGCTGCCAGCACTTGCCCAGTGCCCTGTAAACCCAGCTCTGGCAGCATACATCAAGTGGTGGTGATCCTGGTGGGGATCTTGTCTCTGGACAACAGACAGACTTGGGGAAGGATGAACTAACTGCCTCAAGGACTTGGAAGCTCTAACAGATTTGTTTGTAGCAAGTTTGGTGACATCTTTGGCAGCTCATTTAGCAGTGGTTCCTTCAATTTCAACAGTCAAAACAGTATAAATGAAGAAAAATGACTCGCAGCCAGATTGAAGCACAGTCCAGCCGCTAAGGGAAACCATGGTCGAGACAAATACACCAAGAGGAATTCTCTTTTTGGTATGGGCTTTAAAAAAAAAAAAGATTTATTTATTTATTATATGTACAGTGTTCTGCCTACATATATGCTTGCAGGTCAGAAGATAGCATCAGATGGTTGTGAGCCACCATATGGTTGCCGGGAATTGAACTCAGGACCTCTGAAAGAGCAGCCAGTGCTCTTAACCACTGAGCCATCTCTCCAGCCTGGTTTGGGATTCTAAAACATGCCATTTTATGGGGGAGAGACTGATAGGAGAGGAGGGAAGGAGGGGAAACTGTGATTGGGCTGGCAAAAAAAAAAAACAACCCTAATTAATTAAAAAATTTAAAAAACACAATATATAATTTTAATTTAACTAATTAATTTTTATGTGTATGAGGGTTTTGCCTGCCCTTGCATGTCTCTCTGCACCTGGTGTCCATAAAGACCAGAGAGTGTATCTAATCCCCTGGAATTGGAATTATAAATGGTTGTGAGTCACTATGTGGGTGCTGGGAATTGAATCCAGGTCCCATGTAAGAGCAACTAGTTCTCTTAACCACTAAGCCATTTCTCCAGCCCCTAATTTTATGAGTATAAGTGTTTTGCCTATGTGTATGCATGTGTACCATGTGCATATCTGGTGCCTTTGGAAGTCAGAAGGGGAATTCAGATTACCTGGAACTGGTGCTGTGGGTGGTTGTGAACTTCCATGTGGGTACAGAGAACTGGTCCTTTGCAAAAGCAATAAATGCTCTCAACCACTGGCCATCACTCCAGTCTCCTGACTTTTTTTTTTTAAGTTAATTTTATTTATTTACTTTGTGTGTGTGTGTGTGTGTGTGTGTGTGTGTGAGAGAGAGAGAGAGAGAGAGAGAGAGAGAGAGAGAGAGAGAGAGAGAGAGAGAATATGAGCACATGTGGAGATCAGAGAAGTGGAGGGCTGAGGAGGTGGTTCATGGGTAAAAGTGACTGATGTCAAGAGCTATACCCTGAGTTTGACCCCGGGAACTCAAATGGTGGACGGAGAGAACCAGTTGCTATAAGTTGTCTCTGATTGCCACATGTGCTCCTTTGCGTGTGGACACACACAGACACTCTGTCTCCCCAAAAGAAAGGATGTTGTGAAGATAACAAAACACGGCCCAGTAGAGTTAGTGAGTTTGTGGT